>NC_060909.1:2011291-2283791 GCF_014805685.1 Silurus meridionalis
TAATTATATCATGTGACCCACAATAACATCCAGCAAAAGGAAATGTAAACATCACTCACCGTGGCTACTGCTGAGGAAGAAACTCAAAAGGACGAACAGATGAAACACCATTCTTACAATTATTCTCTACTGAAGAAAATCTGAAATGAGAATTGCTGGAAATGTTTCTGCTTTTCTTTATGAAGTATAGAATTCAACTGAATTCAAGAATCGTGGCTCCTGAAGTACAATAAATACTGTGAAGACCTTTTAAGCAAGTGAGCAGAAAAGAAGAGTGAGACACACACACACACACACACACACACACACACACACACACACACACACACACACACACACATATATATATATATATATATATATATATATATATATATATATATATATATATATAGAGGTTAGTGGTGGAGATCACAACTTTTCCTGTTACTAGACACAGCGTGTGTGTGTGTGTGTGTGTGTGTGTGTGTGTGTGTGTGTGTGTGTGTGTGTGTGTGTGTCTTCTTTGCTCACTTGCTTAAAAGGTCTTTACAGTATTGATGTCTGAGTGAGCTTGTATGCTGTGGTTGGAAGTGTGAACAGAGGCATGGCAGGAAAGTGAATCGAAGACATCCAAAGTGTTTAAGTTCTTTGAGTGAAACATTACAACAGCAGCATCCTACATGTTTTTTATTCACTGAGACTCAGGAATCAGGACACACCCCCTCTGTCCAATTCACTGTGTGAGATAAAAACAACACAGTCCTGTGCCCAATGGAGATCAACTCGATTAAACTCGGGTGGTGTCAAAGTTTAAACACATCATACTGACACTTTTCAAAAAATAATGATGAGGTAAATGTCAGGATTTCAGTGTGAGTTACCACCAGATGTCGCCAGTGTGTTCCTTTTTTTCCCTGCACTGATTAGCAATTGTCTCATTACCTGTGTGTCATTACCTGTGTTATGTAAGTCCTCCTTGTAAGTCTGTTGCGGTTTGTTTTCCTGGGTCTCAAGCATTGTCTCGCGGTGTCCTGAGCAAGTACCCTTGTGGATGTAGTTTCAGTTGTTTTGAGTTTGTCTCAATGCTTTGGATTACATCTCATCTCACCTCACACACAGCCAACTTCATGAAATTTTTTAGCTAGCTATTGTATGTTTCTAATTGTGTGAAACCGTTAGCACAACATTAAACATGAAATTTTTTTAAACATGAAATTTATAACATATTTTATTTATATATATATATATATATATATATATATATATATATATATATATATATATACACACACAGTGGTGTTAAAGTGTATTCACTATTTAAGAGATTTCTTGATTGTGAACAGGTGTGGCAGTAATCAGGCCTGGGTGTGGCACAGAGGTGGAAAGTAATGAAGTACAAATACTTTGTTACTGTACTTAAGTATATTTTTTTGTATCAGTACTTCATTATTTATTTTTCAGACCACTTTTTACTTTCACTCATTACATATGTACACAAATATCTGTACTTTTTACTTATTACATTTTCTAAAACAGCTCGTTATTTTAGTTTTAATTCATTTAGAAAGGAACAAGAAGTAAAGCTCATGTGGATGAGACAGAGGGAGTCAGTGATGTAAACATGACTGAGAACAGAGACATTCCTCATCATCATCATCATCATCATCTTTTCTCTGCTTGTGTTCTATATATAGATGTTCAGCCCAACATACATTCATTCACGACCTCCTTTCTTTACTTAGATATAAAATAAATAAATAAACTCCACACAAAAATATTTTTAATCAGTAAACATTTGTTTTATTTCTGTGCCAAGTCTCAAATCAAACACCAAATCCACCATAATTCACACAATAAACCCTCTGGGTGGTGTTTTGTGGGTTTTTCCCTCATAATGGCGAAACAAACTTTTTTTTATTGCACAGATAAAAACAACTCATCAATCGAATCTGTAGAATGTCAAATTTTATTTGTATTCACTTATAATAACAACAAAACGCTGTGCTTTTGTAAAATAAAGTAAACCGACAGGGGGCGCTCTCTGCCATGTCATCTCTCTTCACAAACACAAACTGAATCTCAGTGAATATTTACCTCACAGACATAATAAATATATGTGTAGAAAACTCGAAATGTCTTTTACATAAACCACATTCACATCGAATAAAAATATGATCTGATTCTGTAATCGGTATGAAAACATAAATCAGTATTATTTATACCATAAATCAGTATTATTTTGATAAAAGCTTCTTGACTTGAAATGGTGCAGTTTATCCGGTATCACCTCATTAACTGTCCGTGTGGAAACAGCAACGGTTCCGTTTGGTGCCCTGATGATTTACGTCATTTAAACCACCATTATTACTTTAAAACATTTACAAGATTTTGCTTCATGCTCTATGTTGCATCCATATTTCTCAATGTCCATGTTGCTTAAAGTATTAAAAACAGGAAGTATTGATATATTGTACATTTAGAACAGATAGAAATGTGCGATTAAGTTGTGATTAAATGTTTAAATTGATTGACAGCCCTAATATTAATATGATGTGAGTTCCAGTTTCCAACGTGACACTAAAACAGGTAGAAGTTATAACTAATTTTTACTTAAGTACAAGTCAGACCCAAAACTTCTTCACTTTCACTTGAGAAAAAAAGTATAATCAGAACTTAAACTTTTACCCGAGTATTTTAAATCATGAGTATCTGTACTTCTACTTAAGTAAAGGATGTGTGTACTTTTGCCACCTCTGATGTGGCAAGAGAAATTGAACTCAGGTTTGATAAAACACAGTTACAGCACTGTAACAGACTCATTGCAAGTTATCACAAACGCTTTATTGCAGTTGTTGCTGCTGAGGGCGGCCCAACCAGTTATTAGGTTTAGGGGGCAAACACTTTTTCACACAGGGCCATGTAGTTGTGGATTTTATTTTCCCTCAATAATAAAAACCTTCATTTAAAAACTGCATGTTGTATTTACTTGTTATATTTTACTAATATTTAAATTAATGCTCTGAACCATTAAAGTGTGAAAAACATGCAAATAAATAAGAAAACAGGAAGGGGGCCAACACTTTTTTCACACCACTGTGTAGAACATGAAATTTTCCTTTCGCATGAACTAGGAGATCTAAGTCTGTTCCAGCATGACAATACCCCTGTGCACAAAGCCAGCTCCATGAAGATATGCTATAAATGGGTTTGGAGTGGAAGATCTCCTGCTTTCTCCATATTGAACAACGAATGTGAACACTGCCTGCAGCACATCCACAGCCTCCTCACCCACATCAGTTCCTGACTACTATCAGTACATGAGTTACTGAGACTCTTGTAGCTCAATGAGCACAAATCAAACAGCAAATGGGGACGAAATATGGAATTGGATGTGTGTGTATGTATGTATGTATATGTATAGTTACACAAACATATCTGCCGAGATATAACTCAATACGTCTAAAGAATGATTTAATGATAATACACAAAAGGAGACTTAAAAAATCCACTTACTAACACCAGAAAATGAAACACTGTAACACCTATACTGCTCATGCTGTAGCTACAAACACACAACTATAAAAGAGTTTGGTTTTTTCCAGGAAAGCAGATGTCAGAACTTGTGGTTTTTCTTGACCAATGTAAGACTATTCGTGTGTGTGTGTGTTTGTGTGTGTGTGTGTGTGTGTGTGTGTGTGTGTGTGTGTGTGTGTGTGTGTGTGTGTGTGTGTTGGGTGATTGGGTGTGTGGGTGTGTGTGTGGGTGGTTGGGTGTGTGTGGGTGGTTGGGTGTCCACTTTTTACCCCAGCAAGCATAACCAACCCTCCCATTAGATCCTGCTCAATCTTAAAACAATAAATACACACACAATTAATTGTCGCACCACATCCATTTTATTTTGTATAAACAATAACGTAACAGCACAAAATAATTAATGCAAAAAATATTTTTAGATCACAGCACAATATAAAGTATACATAAGCACACAAATTCTATATAATAATGTATATATAATAAGGATAGATATCACACGGTAATGATATTTACATAATTTACATCTGATAAAGAAATTGATGGCAATGCACACAGTAAATATGTTAATACTGTATATAGTAAATATTACGGATGGTAAGATTCAGCGATTCGCATCGGTGCATCTTCATTAAAGTTAATGATGTGATGCATCGATTTGATATCGTGTGCATCGGATACAAGCTGGCAGTTTTATCATGATGCATTGTTTTTAACAAATTTGCATTGGTAAAAAAACTGTATTTATACTGAATTATTAGTAGCTGCACAATATTTATATTACTTAAAAAGTGACAATAATTTGCAACCAATATTTGATGTGTAGATCGATTTCTCATCGCTAAATAGTTTCTCTCGTTCTCTCAGCACCGCTGCTGCTACGTGAATATGACGTATCACAACACTACAGAGACCGAGGCGTGTCCTGAGAGTCACATAGAATACAGATTAACATGGCAGAGGTAGAGCTGTACCTTCCTGGAGACACAACAGGAAAAGAATGTCTGGTTTTATTTAATAATAATAATAATAATAATAATAATAATTTAATAAACTATCTACTGTATTGAATTGCATAGAATCATATTTTTTTCCATTGCATTGAATCGTATTGCATGGCATCTGTATCTGTATCTTTAATGTATCGTATGGTTGGATATGCATCGAGATGAGAATGGCATCGGCATCAATCATGGAGATGTACATCCCTAGTAGATCCGTCGATCATTAAATCTGTTGAATACACAATTTAATACGGTTTATTATAATGCTTGTGGATCCCAGTGATCCTACACCTGAAACTTCACTGTATTGACTGTTGCTTTATAGACAGAAATCCATACATGCAGTCACCATCACTTCAGTAAATGTCAACGTTCATTCACCTTGAAAAATCCCTTTAATGATGTAAATGTTGGTGTCTTGTTATGCTCCGGATTCATACAAGTCATTCTGCTTTACCACCGAATAGGCGGCTTCTTCCTCGCCGCCCTGTTTTATAGCCTCCCTCTTGGACTTAAACGTAATCTCTTCTTCTCCAATCCCCACAGCATATGGAGAACCTGTATATAACAGTGTACATTTTTATCATACATGTTCAGACCTTAATCCTGGACCGAATCTGGAGCTTATTCCAGAAACACTGCTCGCTGGACTGGAATACACACCAGTCCATCACACATTTCACACCTCACTCAGGCCACCTAGTGAAATGGTTTTGGGAGGTTAAGAAAGATTCCACCTTTTAAAAAAAATTATAAAAGCAGTGGTGAAGAGTATTGAAGTAAACGTAATTTGTTCCTGTACTTAAGTTGTTGGGGTTTTTTTGTGTGTGTCTGTACTTTACTAAACTATTTCCATTTGTGGAGACTTTAACTGTAACTTCACTCGATTTCAAAATCAAAGATTTTACGTTTTACTTGACATTTTGTGAAATCTGTCGTTCCTTTTTATTTTATAAGGATAAAAAAACGTAACTGGTGAAACACGCAGCGAGTCACCAATCAGGATCTAGCGCTCGTTCTGTTTGACACGTGTTCTGATCGGCGCTCGGTGCATCTACTGATCACCAACATACAGTTCAGCATCAGTTCAACATCAAGCAGAACATTTAGAGAGGAAAAAAAGATGAAGAAACTCCAGACTCGAACTGACCACAACACACGTGGGCTCATTTACACGTTTTTTACACAACACGAGGTGATTAAGCAAATAATCTTGTGATAAAAATGATAATAAAAACATTATAGTGATAATAAATCATAGTACTTTGAATACTTGAGTACATTTAAAAGACGTAATAATTTACAGACTTACATTCCATATCAGCAGCTTCTTTTGTATCCTCCCCGTTCTGGTTCCTGTACGTTCAAAAAACGGGTTGAATTAGAAATACGTTATAGCAGAGGTCATGATCAGACAACAGGTTATACTGCCAGTGCTCACCTCTGCAGCTCTATCGCCTGAGATCCTGTCAAAACAACGATTTGTTATGTTTTTGCATACAGTAGGTATTAGCACATGAATAAATGCACAGAATCTATACTTTAATTATTATAAAGGACTTACTGGGCGAGGTTCTAGTCTTTTTCCAGATAATCCCAATTACAGCAAGAACCAGTAATGCGGAAATTGTAGCATATAAAGGGATCAGTTTTGTGTTGATATCTGCGTATACATGACAATTACAATGTAAGTAGAATGAAATTACTAAAGGCAAAGACACACACAAACACACACACTCACACACACATGCAGAAACTCACCATCACTGCTGTTGTATCTTGATATTTCAGGTCCTTTGTCTTTATCTACACTGACTGTAATATTATTTATGATCTTCCAGTTGCCTTTTGTTTTATTGTAATGTCTGTGCACGTGTAAGACACAGAGATATTGTCCAGCATCTGACTCTGTTACATTTCTGATCCTGATGTTATGGCTGGTTTTACTATCAGTTTTGTTTGAGAGCCTGTGAAGCAGATCTTCTTGCACATTGCAGTGGTGATTGTACATCAAACCATACGTGCCCAAATCATAAGAATACACACAGCTGCTGCTCCTTTCAATGGTCTTAATCCAGTACACAGTAAATCCCTGGTGGTCATATCCTGCTGTAAAGTGAAAACTGCAGTTTAACAGAACATCTCCCCCTTCAGTTAGCTCGACTGAAGATCTTTCCTCAGATTTGGTCGTCACTGAGGGAAAAACAGTTTTACTGATTATTCTGAGGAACAAAAATCTTCTTGAGAAAATACAGAAAATGAAAACGTACTCACTTTCTTCATTTGCGTGAGCGACTACGTATGATGTAACAGTGTTGGGAGACGGTTTGAATGGATACAAGAAACCAGAATCCAGAGCAGAAACACATCGAAAAAATCCACAACTTGCTTTTAGAGGACAGTTTTCACCAACTTTGTCTGAATATGACTTTGTGCAAGATTTCTGGATATTATTCAGGTTTATCACGTGTGATTCATGATGAACACATTCCACTGTACAACTCACATCAATTTTGTTGTCAGACTCTGTGCTTATTTCCCATTTATTAGTGCTGCAATTCAACAGTACTTCTTTCACTGTATAAATGAATTCAGTGTGTCCTTCAGGGAGAAAACAAAAACAAATACTCACACTATTGTACATTTCTATAACCTGAAATATTTAGAAAGAAAGCTGTTCATGAAAAGTATGACTAAATTAATGAATATTAAATATATAACAATACACAAACTAAAGTGAGAAACAATTTACTTACCGAGGCATTTACTGAGAAAAATAGAAATGACCAGGAGGAGGAAACACCACGACCCCATTACTGCTGTTTGTACTGTCACAGGAGAAAAAAAGGCAGAAGTGAGTATTTTTTTTTCTTTTTTTTTCTTGGGCAGTGTCTAAAATGCATCAACTGGAAGTAGTGAAGGAAGTCTTAAAAAAAAAAAGAAGAAAAAGGCGGATGTCAGATCTTGTAGGTTTCACAAGTGAAACATTTTAAAACTCAAAAGTGTGTGTGTGTGTGTGTGTGTGTGTGTGTGTGTGTGTGTGTGTGTGTGTGTGTGTGTGTTTTACAACTGTGTGTGTGTAAGTATATGTTTCAGTGTAACACTTTCAAAATGATTATCGATTCCATGAAGTTTATGAGCGAATAATTCACACTTGATAAGAGGAAAGTTGACGGTTGGTTAATGAGGAGGATGTTTGGGAAATAGATTGTCCTAAACAGGAAATGTCTGTATAAGTATAACTACTCAACTAATTCCATTGTGAATTGACTTCCTTTTAAAAAGAAGGATAGAAACATGGGTATGAGTATCACTGAGCCACACGAGAACTTTACGGCTGGATTTGGACTGTAGTTCATACCAGCAGTGGCTCAGGACTACAGCTTACATTAACAGTTATGCTGTTAAGCGTTATTACTAAACAGTACACCTTAACTATGATGGAAGTGTAATGAATGGACATTTCGTGCCACCCAGATGAAGATGGGTTCTTTTTTGAGTTCGGTTCCTCTCAAGGTTTCTTCCTCATACTCTTTAGGGAGTTTTTCTTCACCATATTCACCACTGGTTAACTCATTAGTGATAAACCAATAATGAACACATTTATAGAATCTAAACTTAAACATTCCAACTTCATAACATCTTTAACTGTGTAAAGCAGATTTGGGACAGTGTTATACTATATGGACAAAAATATTGGGACACCTGACCTTTCCTGCCATGTGTGATTCTTCTCCAAACCTGTTCCATCATGGCAATGCCCCTTGTGCACAAAGCGAGCTCCATGAAGATATAGTTTTAAGAGGAAGATCTTGAGTGGCCTGATATAGAGCACTGACCTCAACCCTACTGAACACCTTTGGGTTGAATGTGAACACTGACAGTACACAAGGCCTCCTCACTTACATCAGTACCTGCCTTTGTGGTGGTCCTGATGAACATAAAAGTCCACATGCAAAAGAGGATAAAATAGTGGATTTTTTTTGCGAATTAAAAATACTTTGTGTACATACACTATACTGACAAAAGTTTGAGGACACATGAGCATAAGATTCATATTTAGTCCCCATTTGCTGTTATAATAACCTCCACTCTTCTGGGAAGATTTTCCATCAGATTTTATGGACAATTCTGCTTATTTAGTAATAGGGGTGTTAAAGTCAGGTACTGATGAAGGTGAGGTGAGGAGGCCTGGGGTGCAGTCAGAATTCCAATTTATTGTTCAATAGGGTTGAGGTCAGAGCTTCTATAGCAGAATATATTCCACTCCAACCCATGTAAAGCATATCTTCATGCACAGGGGCATTGTCATGCTGGTTCTACAAGTTCAAGTAAAAGAAAAATTTCGTGCTACCAAATCCAAAGACGTCTTATACAATCGTGTGATGTCAGCTTTGTCCAACATTCCAGGGAAGAACCACATATGGCTGGAAAGGTCAAATGTGTCAGTTCTTTGTCCACATCGTGTAAATATGACTAACTCAACCTTAGCACAGGCTGATAAATTCAACCCAGTCACATCTATCCATGGTTACAGCTTTCACAGATGTTCCTAAGCCAGCTGTTTTAATAGAATCTCTTTATCCATCCTTAAACTCTCCTGAGATCTCTGTCTCATGAGAAGTCATTTGACCCAATTATAACATGTGGATAAAGACGATTAAAATGTATCTGCAAATCTGCAAAATGATCAGTTCTTTATCATTCAGAACAGAGCAAAATTCAGCAATTAATAAACCGTGATCCACTAATACTATGGGCAATTCTTACACCGACCGCCAGAGGTCACCCTCACTCACATGTTGAATTTCGTCCTTCCTTCTCTCTGTCACTTCCTGTTTTCTGTGCGCACCTGCTGTTGTGTTCCCTTTAATTAGTTCCCCTTCATAATCTTATCTTTGCTTCCACTTCAAGTGTTGCTGATTGTCATGTTGTTCTATTTCTGATACTGGTTACAGTGTTTTCGAGCCCTGCCTTGCTTTAGTTGTCATTATATACACATTATATACGACAAAGGGAAAGAAATGGAATAGAATAGAATAAGAATCAGGTGGTTCAGATAAAGAAGAGTGAAAGAGTATTAGGATGAGTGAGTGAGGACGATGTAGTGCAAAACATTCACAGGAAAAAGTAGTGTGAAATAGTCAGTATGAGAATAATGTAGTGTGAAAGTAAAAAAATATACAAGGTGGTGGTACTGCGAAACAGGATGAGGATGAGGTGGTGCGAAGCGGTCGATATCAGGACGAGGTAGTGTGAAACTACCTGTCAGTGTGAAGATGAGGCGATGTGAAACAATCTTCACTTTATTTCTCACTCACTTAGTATGACTCTGAACTTGCACAGCACAGTGGCACTTTATACCACACCGTACTGCGAATGGACCCTTTAAAGACAATCACACTCTTCCTCTTCTTCTTCTTCTTTTTTCTGATGTAGTGTGAACCAGTCAATATGAGGACAAGGTAGTGTGAAATAGTTAGTATGAGAATGAGGTTGTGTGAAAGTCAATATATATGAGGATATATATATATATATATATATATATATATATATATATATATATATATATATATATATATAGTCAATATTGAGGACGAGTCAGTGTGGAACAGTTAATATGAGGACGAGGAAGCGTGAAACACTCAGTAAACTGGATTTGTACAAATAAGTCTGTGTAGATGCTATATCAATGTTGGGTGTGCAGAAGTCATGTTTTCTTTTAAGGATCAGGGTTTGTGGTTGAGGGGAACTGATGAGCAATAATACACTAACAATAAACCTGTAGTGTTTCCTCGAAAGTAAGGGGACAAAGAGTTAGTGTCCAGGGTGGGATCTGGCCTCAAGGCTCTTCTAAAGCAGCGATGGGTATAGATTTCTTCCAGGCCCAGGATTTTTTCCATGATATCCCTCGCTTTACTCTTTAAATCATGCACACATGAACACACCTTCTTTATTTTAAAAATGGCAGATTAGTAATCTCATATGAAATACATCAACAACAAAAATAACACGTTTTTCATACATAATGAAATGGTTCAGTAGGCCTATTTGTGGAAACTCAGAACAACACATTACATGAATCTTTTAAGTATATAATAAGTACTATAATCATTCAGGGGTAAACAGGGTTAAATGGCATCATTTTATGTGTTCACACTTACCCTGACAGTACAATGTTTTTAATGATTTATATTTAATTTTAGCTTTTTATCTTGTGGCTTTTAAGGAGTCAGAAAAACAGAAAGCTTGTTAATCCAGTGTTTCTCTGCTGTGTAATAATAAAATGAATAATAGAAAACACAATCTCTAAAACAAATAGACATTCTGTAGTACATTCTGTGGGTAAGACAGGTAGACAGAGAATCCATGATTCAGATAGACAAGTATATATATTGTGTATAAGACAGACAGACAGATGGGTAGATAGATTTTTACTATACATTATTTAAAGAAAATGTCTCCACACATATATCTATCTATTATCTATCTATCTATCTATCTATCTATCTATCTATCTATCTATCTATCTATCTATCTATCTATCTGTCTATCTGTCTGTCTGTCTGTCTGTCTGTCTGTCTAAAGTGAAGAACACTGATGATATCTTCATCATGGCACCTTTTAGTGGATGGATTATTTATTAGGCAGCAATTGAACATTTTGTCCTCAAAGTTGACTTGTTGGAAGCAGGAAAACTGCGCGAGCGTAAAATGATTTGAGCGACAGATCGTGACGTCTAGACGACTGGGTCAGAGCATCTCCAAAACTGCAGCTCTTCTGAGATGTTCCTGGTCTGCATTGGCCTGTATCTATCAAAAGTGCAGGGGCAAAGGCTGGAAGGAGCGAAGGCTGGTCCGTGTGGTCCGATCTAACAGACGAGCTCCTGTAACTCAAACTGCTGAAGAAGTTCATGATGTTAATACTGTTTTGGCAGCAAAAGGGGGACCAACACAATAGTAGGCAAGCGGTCATAATGTTATGCGTTGTCTGTGTTTTGCACAACAGCGCTCCCTATCGGTCAGATTTTGTCGGTGCGACACTTTTCCCCAGTATGGAGCGGTCACGTCACGGGGATGACGTCAGCGTCCCGGTGTAACGATCTCTGTGTGTCTCTGTCTCCACGGCCTCGGTGCTCACTGGGACACCGCGCAGCCTGAGCGACTGGAGACCTGCTGCTCGCCATGGACTTCTGAGAACCAACTCAGCCGCGTTCAAAGGGCTTACAGAGGATACAGGGATTATTCCATACAACTTCTACTTTACACACACACACACACACACACACACACACAGTGGAGTTGTGTTTCTGCGACAGGATACAGAAGGATTCAGAAGGATACATTGCGCACTCGGAGCAGCTGAACGTTCTGCTGTAGACGCGTCTATTTCCCAGCAGCTGTAACTATGGTGAGTTAACATCTTTACCTGCTGATGTGCGCTCGTGAATCTGCTCAGGAGAACATCTGGCATTTACATTACGTAAACTAGAACCTCTGGTGTTACTCCTTGGATTACTATTATTATTATTATTATTATTATTATTATTATTCAGGTTTATTATTCAGGTTTTTGTAACTACACCTATGACCATGATACTGAAATATTGGACTAAATGGAATAATGTTTGGGGAATAATAAGAAAGTGTTTAGGACTTGTATTTAGGAATAGTGGGGATAGTGTTTGGGGAATAATGAGTGTTTTGGGAATTGTATTTGGGAATTCTTTGAATAATGAGATAATGATTTGGAATAATGTTTTGGAATAGTTGTGATGGTGTTTGGGAAGAGTGTTTGGAAATAATATTTGGGAATAGTGGGGATAGTGTTTGGGAATAATGGGGGGTAATGGGGCTCTAAAGATTTCAGGATCATTGAATAGACCATTGAGGTGTCTTATTGAAGTCAATAGTCTGTTCTGTTAAGAAGTGAAAAAAGAGACTTGGTGTCAGGTTTGCTTCTGACTCGCTTCTCTTCTTCTTCTTCTCCTGTTTTTGTCCTGTTGACCTGAACAGTCTCTCTCTCTTTCTCTCTCTCTCTCTCTCTCTCTGTATAAATCACTTCGTACTCCGAGTGGACTCTGATAGTGAGCTCTAAAGTGTGCAAATTTGTTTTCAGCATGCAGTCCTACATGGAATGGATTTATTTATTAGTACATAACGTCTGCTTTCGCTTCTTGACCTCAGGAACATCATAGCAATAGATAAATGAGAGACGACTGGTTTATAACATGTCCCAAGATTGTAGCTCAGTTATAGTTACATACAGATACGATACATGGACAAAGGTTTGTGGGCCCCTGACCATAAGATTGCTATGTGCTTCTTTTTGAACATCTTATTCCATGTTGAGTCTCCATTTGCTAATATAATGAGCTTCACTGTTCTGAGAAGATGTTCCACTAGATTTTTGTGGATATTCATTCAGCCACAAGGGTGTTAACAAAGTCAGGTACTGATGTAGGTGAGGAAGTGAGGAGGTCTGGTGTGCAATCAGCATGAAAGAAAAAAATCAGTGTTCAGTATGGTTTAGCGCTCTATAGCAGGAGATCTTCCACTCCAACCCATATAAAGCATATCTTCATCTTCATGCTGGCTTTGTTCACAGGGGCGTTGTCATGCTGGAACAGGTTTGGGTTAATTCTACCATGTTTAAAGATCTCCTAAAAAATGTGTGCCTCCAACTTTGTGGTAACACTTTGAGGAGGAACCACATATGGCTGGAAAAGGCCGGTGTCCGAATACTTTTGACATCTCGCCTGTTTCTGTCCATCTTCTGCTGCATTTCATGATGTTTAGTCTCTCTGCTCTCACCGCAGAGCAGGTTACGCCGGTCCATTCATCTCATCAGCATTTGCTCTAAAAGCTTGGCCTCTCGCAGAACCGGTTTTTCCTACATACCTGCGTTCATAACACACGACAGCCTCATTAGGTAACACACACACACACACACACACACACACACACACACACACACACACACACACACATTACTGTTTAGGTGTGAACCGTGTATGTAATCTTATTTAACATCTCAGTGTACTTTCTGTCTATATGTAATGAGTTACAAGAACAACGAGGATAAAAAAAGCTGTGTTGTTTCTTGTCTGGTGTCCAAAAAATGTTTTTTCCCTCAGAGAAGATACTCAGGTTTGTAGAGCCCATTCAGCGTGTTGCTCGTCTCTGCTGTAAGTCAGGCAGTTTTCCAGAAAGTTTATAGATGTTATTGTTTTGACTACGGTTTAGCCTCGGCGTCTGCTCAACAAACATTCTCGATTTTCGATCCCAAACGGAAACGGAGTCGGTTTCCAAACTCTGAGGTTCCGCTGATCGTCTATGTCTGGTATATAAACACAGCTCCCACATCGCTGACTGATCTCCCGAATCGGAGACATTTAGATCTTTTTTCTTTTTTGTTTTGCAAAACCCCCGAAATCATCCTTGGATACGGAGACGAGATCCAAATTTACATACAAAGACTAATATAACCGTTGAATGAAGGTCACGCGCTTCCACGACAAAATTGCCATTTGGTCTTCCTGGCCTTTTCTTTTCTGACACCAAATATAGTGAGATATATGCACAGTTTGGTGGAACAGCAAGCTGGAGGTTTGGGGAATTCTGTCTTCTGCTTCTTTTTCCTTCACTCCTTCGCTTCTGTGTCTTTCTCTTAATGCTGAATAGTAGGTCAGTATGGCAACATATGTTGTGCATTAAGAGTGCCGGTGGGGAGGGGTGAGGAGGGCTCCCCCATCTCCCCACAATACACACACTCACACTCACACACACACACACACACACACACACACACACACACACACACACACACACACACACACTTTACTTTGCCCTCTGCCAGGATCCTGTTCCAGCCTCTGTATCATTTGTGATGCACCAGAGCCGAGATGTCGTTTTTTTTTTTCTTGAAACCATTTTCATCAATTATGTATATTTTACGTTTTTCCTGGTTTCTTCTCTGAAACAGTCACAGACTTTGGTGATCCTGTTGGATATCTGATCAAACCATTACTGTTCAACAACCAAAAAAAGGGATAGAGTTACTTTTCTCTCTATTCTAATGGATTTAAATTAAAAAAACCTGCATATTTTTTCCCTCCTTCATGCTTCATGCTCCATAAGCTTCCACGTTGTGTATCCATAATGTTTACAGGCTCTGTCCTAACATCAAGATTCATATTTCAAGAGCTTTTCCTGCACAGCTTTCCCTCCGCTGCGCCAGTTCTCCTGTTATAAAGACAAGCTCACCATATTCTGGAAGAGATTATTCCAGCATTACCTCCAGCCAAACCATAAAACCCCCATGTTTCATAACGGAATAACAGAAACGATATTCTCGACATCTCGTTTCAGGCCAGAGACGCAGCTGTAGTGCTTTCTCGAGAAAGTTACGCCGTAGATCCTCGTCCTGAAGCGAAAAAAAGAAACCCGGGGTTGGTTTTTCGAATGTGTCCTGCAGATGATCTTTTCTCCAGGAAAAAGGTGTTGGTCTTGGACTAACACAGCTCTGGGTCTTTAACCAGCCAGAACTTTTGTGGCTCAAATCAATTTGTTTGAGTTAACCCAACATTTATTATGGTTGTTCTCTCTTTTGGCCTTCCATAGGCAAAATTAATCTCCTGTGCGTACCCACAGTTTATAGAGTGAAATATCAAATATATCTGCAAGAAATGGATCTAAATTTACCCTGGATATTGTCTCGAAGCAGCTTTACATACATAGATGATAAATATATATTTTACATTCATAAGTTTATCTATAAAGAAGTGAGGGACAGGGTCACTGGTAGATCTCTGGTAGAACCTTCAAAAAAATAAATCCAGAATGTCTCAAGCACCGATTATACATTTAAAGCAGTAATAAAAATATTTAATGGGCTTAAAATCCACCGTAATATAATATTATAACTGTTATACCACAGAGATGATCCACAATCCGATTGGTCGGAAAACAGCTTTATATATACAGTAAGTTTAAGAGATATAAGTATATATTTATTCGAGATTATTCTAGTAAATTGCCAGTAGCTCATTCCTGTCTGGTCCATGCTTTATATAACTCTGACTAATCTCTCACACTGACTTCCTGTAAAAAGAGAAGAAGATTCGAGTTTGCCTTATGGACATTCCACAATATTAAATGTAACAGTACACTGATAAAATAAATATGGTAATTCTGTAATATGAGGTATAACAGGAATAAAACATTTGAATCGAAATATCTGATGTATGTATTGAATTCATTGTACACTGAATGGACTCATGAAGGCAGATGTGGTTCTTTTTCCCGTCACTTGAAGACCCAAACCTAAAGAATCAAAATATTCTCTACATGGGTTGGAGTGGATCTTACGTGGCCTGCTATAGAGAACAATGGATTGGAACCTCCTCACCTCACCTACATCAGTACCTGACTTTAACACTATTGTGGCTAAAGCACAAAAACTCCACAAAAGTCTAGTGGAACATCTTCCCAGAAGAGTTGATGTTACTATAATCTAACACTAAAGTTACTATATCTAAAACTAAGAACTGAATGGAGAATGAGATGTTCAAATAGAGGAGCACACCAATCTTATGGCCAGGTGTCAAAACAAACATTTGTCTATATAGATAGTGGCATTTGTCATGTGTACATTACAGAACAATAGAATGCTTTTCTTCACTTTTACCAGCATATTAGAAAGCTGGGGTCAGTTACTCTATCCCAGGATCCTGGAGCAGAGAAGGTTAAGGGCCTTACTCAAGGGCCCAACAGTGTCAGCTTGGTGGTGTTGGAGCTTGAACTCCCGACCTTCAGATCAGTAATCTTGATTTTTGTGTATGTGTGTGTGTATGTGTGTGTGTGTGTGTGTGTGTGTGTGTGTGTGTGAAAAAAACAAAATTGAGGTGATGAACCCTAGCTCAAGTTCTTGATGCTGTCCTGGTTCTTCTTCTTGCCTTGTACTATAAAGCTAATCTGAGTAACCCCACTTCGGGCCCCTGAGCTTGCTGAGCCCCCTGAGCCTTTTTGTTCCACATTTGTTCAATTCCTTATTGTGTCCTAATCACCAGGTCAACTCTGGGCAGCTCATTGTGAGTCACGCCAACAATAGTCATCCTGCATCACTTCCCATAGGATGTTTGATCATAGAGCAGAATAATGGCCAAATATACACACATCTTAGTGTCTTGAAGTCCTGGATATGTCATTCATATCCCCCCTGCTCTTGCACCATTGGTGTGTGTGTGTGTATTTTTGTGTTTGCGTGTATTAGTGAAGGACGAGTCATTTTTCGTCCATCGGTGCCACATTTTCCCCAGTCGTCAGCAGTTCCAAGAGCGATGCAGCAAAAAGGATCAGTGTAGAGGTCACGTTACACCGATGATGAAGGATCTAGATTGAGATCGTGAGTCAGAAACTGTTGAGGGAAAGTTCTCGAGGCACGTGGCGAAGTCTTATCGTCATGATCTCTTTCTAGCGCTTCTAGTTTGCTCAATTCGCTTTTTTCTTACTTTCTCACTTTCTTACTCTGTGTGTGTGTGTGTGTGTGAGAGAACTTGAATATGTGTAAGCACCCATGATTGTAAATGTGTTTGCTCAACCTTGGCTCTGTTTGTATTTTACACAAGCAGTTTTCCGAGGCCGGAATTTGGATCCATCTCCGCAAATCCATCATTTCTCATTCCTGATGTTAGGTTGTTCGGTGTTATAAATTCTTAAATAGTTAGAAGTTAATACGTGTGTTTTGGAGAAGTAGAAGCTGTAAAATTGCACCAGGCATGCCTGTGTGTGTGATCCTGCAAACTGAGAGTCTTTTGTAAAAGGGAGTTCTCAGAGGGGTGTTGCAGCGTTCCTCACACTTTGCCAGCACCTGGTTCCCGTTGGCTGTGAGTAAGGGCCTTAAACAGGCAGCATTCCTGAGCACAACCTGTTTACTTTTCCGTTAATCATCTCACACACACACACACACAGGGTAGTCAGGGCCACAGCGAGCCACTCCAGCCAGCCCTTACTCAACATTTTTGCATACAACAGAGTTGAAGCTTGGAGATGCTCAAACTGTTCTCAGATCTGTTTTCAAGCCGATCGCAGGAACATCACCCAGGAGGACCGGTCCATCTGGCCATTCCATTTATGTTCTAAGACACAAGGCGTTCCTGTTTACATCGATGCAATGCCCATTGTTGCAGGCTGGTGCTCTAGAAGGCGTTGTGACTCGAGCTCCTGGAAAACCCAGGCTGAAAGCAGACAGCTGAGGGGAGACGGGACGCGTTATTTAGTTTAATCAAGTTCTCACACACGCCTGCCTTTTGATTAACACGTTTATTAGAAGCCTTTGATGCGGCCTTGTAAAACGGGCCCGATGTTGTCGTGTCTATATGAACGTGTCAAATTTGTTTAGCCGTGTTTTTTTTTTTTATTCAAGGCGGTCCTTATTGATGCGTAGTAGATGAAGGTTTGCCGTGAGCCAAAGTCTTTTGCAGGACACATGCTCGGGCTTCTTTATGGGCTATAAACAAATCCTCAAAGCAAACGCGCGTTCCTTTAGAAGTTGTTTATTTGTCTGTGGAAAGAAAAATGATTCTTTAGTTTATCACACCAGACTGCATATCCGTTTATTTTGTATGGACAAAAAGTAGAAGGACACCTGACTTTTTTTTTATGTGGTTCTTCCTCAAGCTGTTAACACAGAATTGGAGGCACGCAATTGTTTAGGACGTTCTTGGATGTGGGAGACTAAAATAAAATGTCTTCCCTTTCTAACTAGGAGACACAAATCTGTTCTAACATGAAAACGTTCCTCTGCGCAAAGCCATATGCTCTACATGGGTTGGAGTTCTCCTGCTATAGAGCTATTAACACTATTGGACAATGATTTGAAATGTTGATGGCACCCCAGGCCTCCTCATCTCACCTTACATCAGTACCTGACTTTACTACTGAGACCAAATCACCACAAAATCTGGTGTAACGTCTTCCCAGAAGAGTGGTGGAGGTTATTATAGGAGCGAATGGAGATTACATGTGGAATTAGATGTTCAGAATGAAGCACATACCAATCTTAAACGTTCATACATAAAGCGACCACTTCTCCAGTCTCTAAAAAAAGCTGTGAAGGTCTTCCTGGAGTAAGAACCTTTCGCTCATCTGTGTACCAGTGTGACCTGTTCCCTTTTGTCTCAGCCATGTTGTGTTTTTGTTGAATTGATTTTATTTGGTCTGTGCTTAAATACCTCAAACGCCGCTCCAGACACTCTTACACTTTCCGACGTGTTTTCGTTTTTTTTTCTTTTCTTTTTTTTTTTGGCTTTGATCTGGGAAAGTTCTGTGTAATTTTTTTTTTTAAGAGGGAACAATTAGCGGAGACCACAAGCTTCGACTCCTACTGGTCTGGAGTTACTCAAGCAGCTATTTGAGTTACTTAAGTCCGAGCTCTTGCATTATACGCGCAATTGACTCTGCTCTTGGGAACTACACCTCCGTTATGCGTGGGATCGTCAACCTTTTTCCATGTTTCTCTCCAGTTCTCGACCACCAGCTAACACTGTGGTAACGCTTTGCTCCTGATGCTGGCAGATTCAGCCAGAAGATGTGATAAATTTACACTTTTCTTCTCAAAACAGCGAACTGTCTGGACAATGTTTTTAACGGTAAAACCGATAAAGTCTGAATGTTGACTGATCCAAAGCAAATGCTTGTAGACGTGTTGTTTTGTGTTCAGACGTGTTGACTTGAGGTCACATGGTACACCAGCAAGGAATCTGTTTTTGAGAAGAGCTGAAATTTTGAAGATGAGGGCTCATTTTCTTTTCTTTTTTTTTTTGTTGTTGGAGGTGGGGAATTACAAGTTGCGAACTTGCAGCATGATGTGTAATTCCTCTGGGAGTCTTGGAGTCACTCAAACATGTCTTTTAAAACTTCAGCTCATGCTGCATAACCGTCTCAAAAGGAAAGTGACGTACACCTTCTTTGCATTAGGACCTCATGGTAATGTGAGTGTATTTCTGTTTGGGGAAACTTTTACGTTAACTTAACTACATTCAAATATTTGACTTTTTACTCAACTACATTTTTGCAAAATCAGTCTATAATCTTTTTATTTACGAGGATAAACACGTCACTGGTGAAACACAGCGAGTCACCAGTCAGAGTCGTTTTACACGTGTTCTGATCGGCGCTTGGTGTATCTACTGATCACCAACAGTTCAACATCAAGCAGAACATTTAGAGAGGAATAAATGATGAAGAAACTCCCGACTCGAACTCGCCACAACACACGTGACCTCGTTTACACGATTTTATTATCAGTGTTTGAGTCATTAAATATCATTCTATTAATAGATCAGTGGGCTGAGAGTCACATTCGAGTCTTTTCACATAAACTGAGTTTATTAATTAAAGAGTCTTGTGATAAAAATGACACATTTGAAGGCAAAAACATTTGTATTTTCACTCAAGTGAAAGTTTAAAGGGACACTTTTACTGGAGTCACATTTTAACAAGTACATGGACTGCCTCAAAGACACTGAAGAGTCAAATAGGCTAGTTTTAGTGTGATAGACCCTGAACCCTCCCTCCTTCCCTTTTTTCCACCTATAGAGGATCTTCATCTGGCTTCTAAGCCCCAAAATTAATTAATTTGACGTTTGCTAATGTAAATGGACAGCAATGCTTCGTTTAAACTATCAGGAAGTTATGTAGTACATTTTCCACGCATATTGGTTTTACAGCGCACAGACATTTATGTATTTTTTATGCCAAAAAAAAAATGGAGAACTTCAGCCTGGGCAAACAGGAACTATTGTTTGTGACACTGGAAGTCACAAATATAGATATAGAAATGATTCATCTACATACAGCTGTCTGGAAAAAATACTAAAATCTGTGATTTGTCAACTTCCCTATTTGATGACACTAATTGCCAACTAATCAAATGCCATCCAAAAAAACATGATCTGGATTTAGGAATGTTGGCACTTTAAGCTGTAGCCAGCCGAGCATTTCTGGGCCACTCCCCAGAAGCATTTCTGGGCCACTAATGTTGCACTGGTATTGTCTCTGGAGACAACGTAGGCTACCTCTGATGCCTCCACCTTTATGCCTCAGGCTCTCTCTCTCTCTCTCTCTCTCTCTCTCTCTCTCTCTCTCTCTCTCTCTCTCTCAGTGGTCACGAGCTCCGGTTACCTTATCGGCATAATTATCCTAACATTACTCCATAAATGTTTTTTTGTTTTTTTTTAAACTTGCATGATGTCATTATGACCTCATCTGAAACATTACTCTGTCTGATAGAATAGAATAATGTTTAGGAAGTGGACGGTTTGTTATTAGTGTACATGTTTTCATTTCATTTCCCAGTTTCAAGCAGAAGAAAAGCTTGAGACACCACACCTAGTCCAAGCTTGGCACCCTTTCCCTGGAACTGGAAAAGAGTTATTATTCTGTATAGATAGTACTCATGACTAAAGGTTTGCTCTCGTGCCAACTTGGAGCTGTTTTTTTCGGTCGTGTTCCAGGACCACTTAAGTCTGCGCGGTCTGCCAAGTTTATACGCTGACGGGCTAATGAATATCTCATAGCTTTCAAACACGATGAGTTCAGTCCTATTCAAATCTGAATTGCCCTGAGAGATCGTTTATCCAACAGGTAGACCGAGTCGGGGAATAGCTGAAAACTCTGGCTTGTGAAACCATCACAGCTTTTGTAGCTTCTGTAGATCCTCTGTTGCAGCCAGTCACATTCAGGTATTCAAATGATTTTCCTGAAAGCATCTCGAGTGACAGCAAAGGCGATTGGACAGAGTTATTTATGACCTCAGGCATCTGTTCAAATTTCAGAGGCGTTCATCTAAAGGCGTATAAGCACTTGGAGGTCTTATATAGGGCCATGAACTAACCTCTAATGGTGTTTGGCGTATTTAAAGGTAACAGGTCTTTTATTCAGCCATGTCAGCTTGGAGTTTGGAAAGAGAGATCACTCCTCCTTAAAAAGGCTCAACATCTGAACCGAAAATATAATGGTCACAGTTTATCAGTGATCATTTGGATGTTTTTGTGAACATCAACACGTCTCATTCTGGTTGATGCCTTTATCCAGAACAATTTACTTTCATTACATTCACACAACTGAGCATTCAAGGGTTTGCTCATGGACCCACAGTGGCAGCTTGGTGGTGCTGGGATTTGAACTCATGACCTTCTTACAGGCTGTCCATAATCCTAACCACTGGTCTACCACTGGTTTCCTGCCGTTCATTTTCTACTGGACACACATGAGCAAAGCATCGCAAAATCTCTGAAGGTTTTGTACAGAATTGAGTAGCTCATCTCTCGACTCTTCTAGTCCGAGTTCTTTTATCACATGACTCCTACAGACACTTTGCAGTGCATTACACAGGAAACACAATTGTGTCGTTCATCTCATGTTCGTACTTTTGTCACGTGACTCCCATAAACGCTAAGCAGTTACATATACATATATAAATTATTGGAACTGTAGTCAAAGTTGCCGTGTGTAGACGTGTTGGTGATCTGCTAATAGTAAATGTAACATTTATTTTAATCTGATCAAAGGAACAAAATGAGCTGAATGACTCAAAGAAGCATCACTGAAATGATCCGATCTTCCAGTCACAACATCACAACACCGTCTCCCTTCCGTGATAAACGTCAATAATTGTTTTTCTGAGATTCTCCTCCTAAACTGCTGAGGAATTTAAGAAATGCTTATGGGATTAATAAGCGGTTTAGTGTTCAGGATGAAGCTTTATAACACAATTACAATTTTACTTATTACATGCAGAGTAAACGACTTCAGATCCAGGTCTTTGTTCCGAATCGGTCTTCCCTTTCAATACAAAAATGTCAATGTGGAGAGGGAATAACCTGTCCTGGGTCGGTATTTTCAACCTTGTGAAGCTTTAGAAAAGCAGCCGGTGGTGTGAAAACCAGATGTCTGCGAAGGCGGAGTGGAGTGTAAGTTTAAGAGGAGGAGGAGGAGGAAGAGGAGAAGGAAAAAAGTGCCGCCTGACCGTGATACTGAATCAGACCCAGCCATTTCCTGTGCCCGGCCTGACTCCGCTCCACACGCGCCATATAAGGCCATGGAATTTGCATTTGGGAACTGCCAGACTGTATGGATCAGGGGCTGGTGCTGCAGGAATTCTTCAACTTCTACTGCTGGATTACATTTTTGGGTTAATGGTCTCTTCCAGCACTTTATAGGAAAAATGTGTCGCAAAAATTCACCCCTTTTAACCGCCATAACAGACAGAACAAACATTTTTTTTCTGATTTTTACACACACACACACACACACACACACACACACACACACACACACACACACATACCTGAAGGTCTTGACTGATTTATCTTGGTTTAAAAATCCCTGAGACGGTGATATCGTAGGTGTCCTGATATCATAAAAAAAAAAAACTCCTCTCAGTCAGGCCACCCAGTACATCTTCATCTCTCTCGCTCTCTCACTCGTACCACAGGCCTCCATTTAGCTCAGTGTTGTGAAGGAGGTAAGTAGCAGTTTGCAATTCTATACTTCACCGTGTAAAATAAAGCCTGATTTTAAACGCCAGTTACTTTTTATAGAAGCCACTCTTCACACAAAATGGGCTACGGTCAGTTTTTGGATCGAGACACCACTAAATGTATGACGTAACTCATTATCGCGTTCTAAAAAAAAAAGGCACTTTGCTCGATTCCTGGGCGAACCGCAGAAGTTTTCGGAACGTTCTCCTCTCGTGTTTCCGCATTTCAACCTCTCCCTTTCCCAGCAGAACATTATCATTCCTAAACAAGCACAATGGGGAAAAAAAAAAACATGGATTTTACAGATAAACATCGTCCTCCGGTTCTCTCGAAAGGCCTGGATGTGGAACAGTAAATGATGTCCTGACCGAGGTTTGATGTAAATACCGTAGTATATTTCATGCGTGGTGGTGAATTAAATAATCATTTTCGGGACCTGTTTTTTTAGAAGAACGACGGACCGTAGTAACTACACGTCAGACGGAATAAATTATACAGTATAATAAATTCGAGAATACATTTTATTTGCAATATTGATGGAGAATCTTTTTAAGGTCTGGTGACGTAATCATGTGACATGAAATTGGCGCTGGAGCAGATATTTATTTAAAATGTACAAACCTTGAAGATAAGAGCAACCATGGAAGGACAATCTGGAGATGATGAGTGAAGTTCAAGGTGTGAATAAACACACAATAACTCACCCAAAAGTATTGGGACACCGGACTTTTTTAGATATGGGAGTTTCTTTCCAAAAAGCTGAAGGCACACAGATGCATAGGATCTCAAACCTGTTCAAGCATACCAATTCCTCTGTGCAGCATGAAGATATGCGTGGCATTGATGGCGTTGAAGAGCTACCTTAATGAATTTGGATTGCTGACTGCACCCCAGTCCTCCTCACTACAACAACATCTGTACCCGTCTTTCCTGAATGAGCACAAATCTCCATAAAATCTAGTGGAACATCTTACCAGAAGCTCATTATAACATCAAACGGGCAGCAAATGTGGAATGCGATGTTCAAAAAGAAGCACAAAGCAATCATTTGCTCAGGTGTCCGAAAACTTTTGCGTATATATTATACGTTTATACTGACGAGGTTCTGCAAAGCAGCAGCCGATACACTTTTTTTTGCAGAAAGCTGCATGAGCTGCCGGTCTGGCTTCGGTTCTATCAGGAACACGTGGTGGGAAAAAAGACTTATGAGCATTTGGGCTTCAGAGAGATTTTTTTATGGCACAGCTGAACTCGCATTCCACTGTTTTTTGTTTAAAAAAAAAGGGCTCATTGCAAAGAAAAGAGAGCAGACCAGACTGAAATGGTGTTTGGGTTCCTCTAGCTTCTCTTAGGAAGGATAAGATTAAAATGTAGATAGTGTATAACCTCCACTCCTCTGGGGAGATGTTCCACCACATTATGGGAGTGTGTTTGCAGAGATTCAGTGACAAGTAAAGTCAGGTACTGGTGTAGCTGAGGTGAGGAGGTTGAGGTCAGCGTTCACATTCATCATGGAGATCTTCCGCTCCGCTCCACTACCACATGCAAAATCATTCCATTTTGTGCCTCCTGCCTTGTGCTACGTTTGTCCCAATACTTTTGTCCACATGGTGTATCTTCCTGTGATGTGATGAGTGCTGTAAAACTAGTTAACGGCTACCATGTGGGAAAACGGTTCGAGCTGTGATTTAGGACATGTTTACTGTGGAGCAACCACACACATACACTACGCTCTTATAACTGACTAATGAAGTGCCGCAGTGTTTTTATTTCCCTGTAATTTACTCTCTTTGTTTTTTATTTACTCCCGAACTCCTGAGTTCTTTGCACCTTGTTTGGAGCCGGAGCCATTTTTTATTCCCTTTTTTCCCTTTGCTCTACTTTTTCAGTACGTGTTCTTCACTGCTGTGTTTTGTTTCAGAGACAAATATTCATAAGAAGTGATATTAGGATTTACACGGCATTTAGTTTCTATATACAACAATCGTCCCAGAGATCGGGAAGGATATGGGCTTAGGTTTGTAATCACCTGGCTATAAGATGTGCTCTCCACATTTAGTCTTCATTTGCTAAGAATCTCCACTTCTTCTGAGGAGATGTTCTACTAGATTTTGTAGAGATTTGTGCTCATTCATAAACGCAAGGGTGTTAGTAAACTGGTAAATCAGGGACTGGTGTAGGCGAATTCACGAGACCGGGGGGGTGCAGCCAGCGTTCACATTCACTGTTTTATAGGGTTGTGAGCTCTATAGCAAGAGAACCCATGCAAAGTGTATCTTCATGCCTTTTTTGTACACCTGGGCATCATCATGAACAGGTTTGAGTCTTCTAGTTCAATGAAAGCAAAAAAGAAATGGTGTCTCCAAATTTGTAAAGAGAGGTGAAGGAAGCTGGGGTCAGAGTGCAGGATCAGCCATGACACATTGCCCCTGTAGCACTGGGGGTAAGAGCCTTGCTTAAGGGCCCCAAGAGTGGCAGCTTTGCAAACTCAGAGCTTGAAGTCTCAACCTACTAAGAAGTAACCCAGAGTCTTAACCACTGAGCTACCACTTCATCTATAGTAACTGTTTGTGGAAGAAGCATATACCGCTGGAAATTTCAGGAGTCCCAATAAAGTTTTGTCCATATATTGTATTAAAAGAAGAACAGACATATCAAACCCTTAAAACTAACCTTTTAGATGAATTGAATGTTTTCTGTTCTGTGTCTGTGTTTGTTCTCCGGACTCTTGAACGTCTAAATATCTGAACAGTAGAGTAAAGACGCTCGTGCTGCGTTTTGGCATCAGTTCACACTGACTTGTCGGCCAATCAAAAAAAGAGAAAAAGGTGAGATCTGAGATCTGAGAAACGCAAGCATCAAAAGCAGTATTCGCAGTGGACAGGGGAAGGTTTTGTTTGACGCTGCTCTTTTTCGGGAGTTTAGTAACAACAGAAGTCCCCATCTGTGTGTTGAGAGAAAATACACCATGCGGTCACTTCACCGAGTGGACGGTTTTTACACTCTGAGTGTCAGCAAAGCTTTCGGGGGGGCTGCTGATTAAGGAAATGCCCCGAATCCAGATGTGCAGTGAACAGGCAGTATTCAGGTTCTGTCTTGAGACATGAAGTCATTGGGAAATGATGTGTTTTGCTTATTTGGCCTACATCATCACCATTCGTATACACTATGCTGTTCTCATACAATGAAATTCAGGTTTCCTGAAACTAAGCGTACACAAAACACCGTTTATCATGCAAACACAATACTGAGAACAGCTCAGGTATTCATTGAAGACATTACGAACTCGCAATATAAAATGCATGAGGATTAAGCGTACAAATGCATCGTACTGAAAGCAGATTATATCTAAGGAGCTGTGAAACAAAAGTGTTAATTTTGTAAGTAATGTGTGAATGTGTTTTGTGTGTGTTGTTACAGGGGAGCCGGGGACACTACCGGTACCACTGGCAGAGCCACAATGTCAAGCAGAGCGGCGTGGACGATATGGTGCTGCTCTCCAAAATCAACGAAGACGCCATTGTGGAAAACCTGAAGAAGAGATATATGGACGACTACATTTTCGTATCCTTATATGATCAGTAAGAGGGCAGTGTAAAAGCAGGAGTACGAGAGGATTTAGAAGTGTCGTTTGAAAAGCTCTCGTACGTACGGTTCTCCTCGGGCCTCTCCTCAGTTATTTATGGATGAAAAATGATTTCCTGCATTTTCTCTTAAATGTGCTCTTGGATTTGTTCCATCACTCCATAGATTAGATCTTGATTAGACTGACTGTAATCAGGCTTAACCAAACATGTATATAGCCCGAGCCACTCTGATCCAAAAATGAGATGGGTTGGACGTCAAATCACTGTACTTTCAGACTCTCGTGAGCTCTATTGTTTTCTCACAACAAAAGAGCTTGTGATAGTCATATATACACAATATGGATCAATGTATTGAAACACCAGACTTTTCCAGCCATATGTGGTTCTTCCTCAAACTTTT
Organism: Silurus meridionalis; assembly: GCF_014805685.1. Lineage (NCBI taxonomy): Eukaryota > Metazoa > Chordata > Actinopteri > Siluriformes > Siluridae > Silurus > Silurus meridionalis. The sequence goes on from NC_060909.1 coordinate 2,038,340, forward strand.
ACCACAAACCCGAAAGCTCACATTTGTATTAGACGTCTTTGGATGCAGGAGCATAAAATGTTCCCCTCACTTGGACTAGGAGACCCACACCTTTTCCAGCATGACAATACCCCTGTGCACCAAGCCTGAAGGCTTTTTTATGAAGGTTGGACCAGAAGATCATGATTGGCCTGCATTACAGCACAATTGATTAAAAGCTTGCTGACTGCACCCCAGGCCTCCTCACCTCACCTACATCACTACCTGATATTACTAACACAATTGTGTTTATGTATAAATACAAATCTCCACAAAACATCTTCCCAGTAGTGTGACGATTATTATAAGAGCAAATGAGGATAAAATATGAAGTGGGATCTAAAATGAAGCACATACCCATATTATGATCAGGTCTGGTGTTCCTGAATAAGCAAAACTCTCCACAAAATCTAGTGGAACATCTTCCCAGAAGAGTGGAGGTTATTATAACATAAAAATAGGGACTGAGATGTTCAAAAAAGCATCTTATACTCAGACAAATTTTGTCTATATAACATAATAATCAGGGTATGTATCAATATTCAAGGCATAACAGCCTCTTTGGACCTTGCAGAAATCTCATAGGTCATGAACATCTCTGGAATGAGTAGGATTAAGGGTTTTTAGCTACTTCAGGCCATAGATGTTTGAACCCAAACTAAGTGCAGTGATTGTAGAGAGAAAATAGTAACAGTGATGCAGTGTTGCAGTCAGCGGCATATGGGACTGAGGTCAGCGTGAGTCAAGCTCAATGCTTCCTTTATTTGCGACGAGCAGCAGCCTGCCAAGTGACTCCAGTCAGAGGAGACAGTACTGCCTTTGCAGACCTCTGACCTATCAAGCATGAGTTCCTCTGCTACCATATGACACATCATACTCATCATCATCATCTTCATCATCATTTATTTTTAACTTTGCTTTTCACTTGCCAGTTTTAGCACATTCCATGATTCTTTTTTTATAAAAAAAAGAGTTCCCCTTTTTTTAAATAGAGTCGATTATCTCAGCCGTATTTTAGATATTTAAGAACTTGAAGGAAAGCATAAAGCTTCTAGTTTCTCAGATTTGTATTTAGAATCAAACACAGACTTGTTTTTGTAGCTTTAGATAATGTTTAACACACTGTATATAATGAATTAAAGTAGATAAGAGAACACCTCATAGTTTATTATGGAAAGGAGAACCAGACAGACAGACAGACAGACAGACAGACAGACAGACAGACAGACAGACAGACAGACAGACAGACAGACAGACAGACAGACAGACAGACAGACAGACAGACAGACAGACGTTGACACCTGCCTATAAAACTGTTTTGTACTTTTTATTGAACGCCCCATTCCACATTTAGTCCACATTTGCTTATATTATAATCTCCACACTTCTGAGAAGATGTTTCACTATATTTTGAAGGAGATTTGTGCTCATTCAGTTATAAGCGTGTTAGTAAAATCAGATACTGATCTAAATGACTTGAGGAGGCCTGAGGTGCAGTTAGCATCCACATTCATCAAGTTCAAAAGGGTTGAGGTCAGAGCTCTATAGCAGGAGATCTTCCACATCTTCCAACCCATGTAAAGCATATATTCGTTGAGCTGGCTTTGTGCAGAGAGGCATTGTCATGTCATTGTCAAGTGAAGTGAAAATGTCATGCAATCACATCTAAAAGACATCCTGTACAATTGTGTGCCTCCAAGTTTATGGTAACTGTTGGGGAAGACCCACATATAGACAAAATTACATATGTAGAACCAAGTACTGGGGGACAATACATGAATATACAGTATACAGTAAAAACGCATAAATATAATACACTATAATCACAAAATTTTTATACCCCCTTGACTTATGTTTATAGACATACATTGGACCTGTGCTGATATCTGTTAACCCATTTAAACAAATGCCATACTTTGGGGACAAGGAGGTGGAGATGTACCAGGGAGCAGTAAGTATTCTATTGGAAATGACTAAGAAATGCAGGAAGTTTGGGAAGTGGCAGTTCAGGGTTGAAAATATTGGACTTCTGAACGGAAGGTTTACGGGTTCAAATTCTAGCGCGTCCAAGCTGTTGAGCAAGGTTTTTAACCTTCAGATGAGATAAATGCGAGTCGCTTTGGATAAGGGCGTCTACCAAACGCCGTAAACATAAATGCCTTGGAATTAAAAGAGGGTTTTTTTTGTAAAACCTATTTAGACTCACCAGTGAAATCCCAACTGAAATATTCAATACATTTAGCGACTACGCATGTTATTTCAGCTCTTAAAGAAATAAGGTGCGGTCCAGATACTTGTACCCACCGCATTCTTCTCTAAAGGGAATGCAGCTCAGACCTGTCTTATAAGGAACTCACCTGGCAGGAAGTCACCTCTGCAAACAGCATGTCGCTCTTGGTAGCGTCTGCGATGCGAAATTTTAACCCGTACGATTTTTATATTATAATGTGTTATTTATATATATTTTTTTTTACCCGCTCTAACTAACTCTGTCCTTCTCTCCTGTAGGCTCAATATGAAAACCCTCCTCATATCTATGCGCTGGCAGACAATATGTACAGAAACATGATGATTGAACGTGAAAGCCAGTGCGTCATTATCAGGTAGGCAAACAAATAAGTCTGACTCACCCGTCTCAGCCACGTGGGAGTTGTCTTATTGTTAAGAAAGGCAGTGGCCATGTTGGTTTTGTGAGCTCGCTGGACACGTGGCAGCTTTTTTCTTTTTCAAGACAATTAATGAGATAATGCAAAGGAGGAAAGCAGGCCTGACTAGCTCAGGCACTTCAGGTGATATAGAAGCTGACTGGCTTGATGCTTGAGACCGATTTAGAGGTGTATGAATGAGTTTCTATGCATACGCCACTATCTATATTCTTTGACTCCAGGTATTTAAATCTCCAGCATTGTCATTCACAGGATATTCGGTATCATCAGTGTGATCTCAACCTACACTTGGTGGATATTTGCATATTCTGTCTTGCATGTGGGTCAAAAACAAAGAGCAGCAGCTATTTATTTTTATATTTCCTGCTCCCACAGTGCAGGAAGTTCACCTGGAATAGTCTCGTAGGTTCAGCTGCGAAATTTCTCAGTTCTTTTTCACTTTATGAATCTTCTGAAAGAGGATTTGGGGTGTATGGTTACCGCATAAAACTGCTTCAGCTCTTTTCATTTTGCGAGATAGAGGGAAGTTCTGGTTTGTTGTGTGTGTTGGTGGTCTGCCGCAGATGAGGCCTGGGTTCTGACTGTATCGCTTACATCATGGCGAATGGCTCACACTTCAGCATTTTCCTTCTCGTTTGTTTGTCCAGCAGTCAGTTAACCAGGACAAAAAACATCAAATAAACTGGAAGTGAGATCATGATTGACCAGATTAGCAAACAAAGACCATGCCTGAATCTGCTGCTCAGGCATTGTGCGGTCAGGATAGCACTTTAACCTAATGTTATTGTTATGATGTAAAGTTTTTCGCCCAATCAAGAAATGAGCCGTTTCATACTCGCAGCACTTTTTCCTCCTTTTTTACCTTTGACTTTCTTTCCTTTTTTATCATGCAGGAATTTTTAGCTCCCTTTTAACATGTTACTGTTGTTTCTTTGAGCACACATCCTACAAGATATTGTGCAGGATAAATCGTTTGTTTTGCTTTCGGCCAGGCTTATTCCGCTTGCTGTTTTGATCTCACTCATACTTAACTATGTGACCTAAATATTGCATAGACTCCTATTGTTATACAGTCACAATGGTGACGGAAGTTGGGGGATCTGTTTCATAAAAACAGTCTTTTTTAAGTGGAGGAAGCTATTTAGAGAGGAAATTGTCCCTCACTGGAACCGAGGTAAGGATACAGAGAGAATAGAGGTAATTCCCAGGGAGTCAGGGACACCTCATCACCTCATTATCAGGCCATCATTGTGACTTTGCCACAAAAGGAGAGGGTGGATGTACAGTTTGGTTTAAAGAACACAAACACCAGCATTGTATGGTGCAGCACTGCATCTGTTTTGGCTGAGGTAATGAGTTTTATCACGGACTGTTGAATGAAGCTGACAGCGTTCACAGGAAATCTATTTTTTATACCCAGTGTCCATATTTGGCCAATAAATCCATGGAATTACAAAATACAATTGGGTACTCCCACAGAACCGGGTTCAAAATAGCACCCAGATTAAAGCTCTAGCCTTTGGTTTGGAAATAGATTAAGGTTAGAGAAATGACAATATCTGTATTACTCATTTCCTGTCTCAGTGGAAAGTTAACATCACTTAGATGTTGAGTCACAGAGAGGCAAATTATGAAATTATGTACATCCACTTCATTTTTTGCTATTGTCCAATTATCCAGGAAATTAGCAACGTTTCCTCCAAGCTCCATCTGCGTGGTATTCGGCAGCTACGGACTCTAATAGCAAATCCATAAACTGCAACCCCAATTCCAAAAAAAGTTGGGATACTGTGTAAAATGTCATTTGGACAAGTTGACAGGGGCGGAAATTAATATTGGATGGTTGTGATCTTCGGGCCCTCGGGCGGCACTGCATTTGAAACAGTGATGATTCTGTAATGGAAATCACTGCATGGGTTTACTAACACCTCCAGAAATCAGTGTCTGTGAACACAGTTTGCCATGTCATCCACAAATGCAGGTTACATCTCTATCATGCAAAAAACATGATCCGGAAAAGTCACCATCCTCTCCAGGCTAAAGCTTATTTAAGATGTACTGAGGCAAAGTGGAAAACTTTTCTGTGGCCAGACAAATTGTAATTTTCATTTTAACCATGGATACTACATCATTCAGAATAAAGAGGAGAGGGACCATCCAATGCTTCCATCCAGAAAACTTTCTTTTTCAGAGAAGGGCTTGCATATACGAGCAAGAAAGTTCTATGACTTTGTTGTAGAAGAGTCCAGGTGCTAAAATGGCCTGCCTGCAGTCTTGATCTTTCACCATTTGAAAACATTTAACACATCACGAAACGAAAAACACAACAAAGAAAACCTAGAACTGTTGATTAGCTAGAATCCTGTATCAGACACATATGGGACAGCATTCCTCCTCCAAAACTTTAGCGTCTAGTCTTCTTAGTTCGCAGATGTATACGGGCTGAAGACCTGATGCTGCACAGTGGTAAACATGGCCCTGTACCTAATTTTTTCAGATGCGTCACTGCCTTTAAATTCAAAATGACCTAATTTTTTCTTCTGAAATGGTATCTATTCTCAGTTTAAACATTTGATATGATTTTTATGTTTTATTGTAAATAGAATATGGTTCTATGAGATTCTGTTGCAGTGTCCTAACGTTTTTATTAATTGGGGTTGTAGATGTTTTGTTTGTTTTCATACATAAAAGCGCATGGAAACCAAAAAGAGCAGTTCCTAAGACACTCAAACAAGCTCCCTGGGCACCAACAACCAGTTATGTGTGATTTAAGCTTGAAGCTTTTGATCCGTATCTTCATGACCTTCATGATGCATTGCACTTCTGTCACGTGATTGGCTGATTAGATAACTGCATGAATGAGCAGGTATGCAGATGTTCCTAATAAAGTGGACAGCGACGTTGAATCTTAACACAAGTTAATTTTGTGCACACGTGCCTGTGTGTGTGTGTGTGTGTGTGCATGTGTGTGTGTAAAAGACAAAGTAAGAAGGCTTCTAAGGTTGAAACTGGCTGAAACAAGTAGGTGTATAGAGTTACTGACGTGCAACGTGCATAATTGATCTCTGAATGTTTCCTCTGGCCTTCTCCAATGGCTTGTACACTATTTGGACAAAAGTTTGGGCAGACTTGACCATAAGATGCGTATGAGCTTTTTGAATTTCCTATTCCAGTTCCTCCCAAATAGGTGAGAGCTTTTTAGCAAACCATTAAAGATCTTCCACTCCAACCCATGTAAACCATATCACCCTGGAACCCTGTTGAACACCTTTGGAATGGTGACTGCACCCCAGGCCTTTTCATCTCACCTACATTAGTACCTGACTTTACTAACACCCTTGTGTCTGAATGAGCACAAATATCCACAAAATCTAGTGGAACATGTTACTATAAGAGCAAATGGGGAATAAATGTGGAATCAGATGTTACATATGAATCTTTTGGTCAGGTGTTCATGAACTCAGGTATTTTATATGCAGAGTGACATTGAGATGACAGTGAGAGACCTGATAAGAATATGAGCTTCCAGCAGGTCTGTTGAGAAATTCAAGAAAATTTGGGTTAAGTAGAATAACGTCGTAAATACGCATCAACCGTCAACTTCCATATGGTGTGATGTAATGTGAAATGTCAGCATTGGCTAATTTCTCTAAAGTTCTCATCACTGTTAGGAAATTTAGACTATTCCGATGTAATGACTGTGTTGACTTGACATGAAAACACATAGAAAACACATGGAAAGCAAACTGTACATAGTCTGTCAATCAAACACAATAAGTAAAAGGTTTGTGCCGTAATAAAATAAAATAAAATGAGCTTTTCTCATTTTACTTCTACTCTATTAATATTTATCAGCAATACATTTACAGCTCTACATACTTATATCCAAAGCAACAAGAAAATCAGTCAATATATATTCATTAAATGGAATTATGCTTCATGTACAGATATAAAACTTGTCCTAAGCTCCACATTGTCTTCAGAACTAGGCTCCACCCCTTTCTCCTTTCATGGAACCAGTAAAGCTCACGTCCGAACTGGTTCATGAACCGGATTTTTTGTTTTGTACTAATCCCATCACCCAGTTTTGTTCAGAATGAGCACCAAATATCATTTTTTCCAAGAGGTCTTTTCCTTAAATATCTCCAATCGGTAATATTTTGCTTCACGGCTACTAAAGCAGGAACAGGATCGAGAACAATTCATTCACTTAAAAATGTTTAAGAACACTGGTTTGTTCATGAAGGAAACGGCTAAATGGTTTGATCAAGGATCCACAATCAGGAGTTTGGTGAAGCTAGGCATGGACCTCATAACCTTCTGATTCGTCGCCCAAACCAGCTACAAATTCTGAACGGCATTTAAAGTTGAAGGAAACGGTTTTTTTTTTGTTGTGTTTGATTTATGTTAAATAGAAAGTGTTACATTTCACAACTAGACTTTTAAATACATTCACATCATTCATCCTTTCATCAGGGCAGCACCATTTCTAGTTATAAGTGGTCACCTAGTGACCAACTAGCTAGGTGGCGCCAATGAGCGCCCCCCCAACCACTCTCCGCCTTCTTCCTGCCTTTCTGCTGAAGTTTAATATATACGGTAAATGTTTACATTCAATTCTGCACTGATTATTAACTGTTTAACCTTTTTTTATGGAAGGTTGTGAATATTTTGTATGGTGTAGGAGTGTAGCATTGTGGTGGGAGGGCGGAGCCGTGGAGGGGTGACAATAGGAATCTTGCCTAGGGTGCCAAAAAGACTAGAAACAGCCCTGGCTTAGGGTCACAGTGGATCCAGAGGCTGTTCTAGGATACAAAGTAGAAAATGACCCTGAATGGGATTCCAGTTACACACTCATTCATGGATTTTTCATAAGAAGGAAACCCAAGAAACCAAAAAGATATGAGTTCCCCTTTAAAGATATGATTGAAACACAAGAAAGACAAAATTTTCTAGATCAAACCAGCGATTCTGCAGCTGTAAGGCCGCAGTGAATCCATGCGGTCCTTCCATGCCATTCATAAACATTTCTCTTAAATTGCTGGGTCAGAGCTTGTCAGAGTTTTCTGACCTCAATGAAAATTCCCCAGTGTATGTTCCCTGTCTTTGTTTCCTGCCTCCTTTAAATAGTGTATCAATGGCAGTGAGAATAGTCCAGTGTTTTGTTTATTTGTGGAAAAGCGGTCAGGTCCTGCTTACGGATGCTGAGAATGAGCTTCTCTGAGTTTTCTGATGACGCAGCGTTCTGTGTTTTGTGTGGACTGCAATTTTGACTGGAATTTCTGTGTCTCGTAGTGGAGAGAGCGGTGCCGGGAAGACGGTCGCAGCCAAATATATTATGAGCTACGTCTCGAGAGTGTCTGGAGGAGGACCTAGAGTGCAGGTGAGTCCAACACGTCTGTCAAAACAAACCTGGTTTTTTTTTCATATTTTAAGCTGCTTTACATTCACGGTATTTGGCAGACACCCTTATAAAAATCTATTTACAACTGAGGAGCTGAGGGTTAAGGGCCTTGCTCAAGGGCCCAGCAGTGGCAGCTTGGTGGTCCTGGGATTTGAACTTGTGATCTTCTGATCCAGAGTCATTAGTCCAGAGTCAATGTCTTTATTTTTTTTTTGCTGTTTTGGAAGACACCCTTTCCCAGAGCGACTTAGATTTATCTCAGGGATAAGGGACTTATCATTGGGTTAAGGGCCTTACTTGGGGGCCCCATGAGTAACAGCTGGGTGTGGCTGGGATTTGAACTCATGACCTGTCTATCCTGATGATGATGATAATGATGATGAGAATGATATATTGTGCTCTTACACTTATTCTCTTTCACCACATTTGCAGACACCCTTATCTAGAGCCACTTACATTTATGTAATTCATACAACAAACCTAATATAGGGTTAAGGGCCTTGTTCGGGGGCCAAGGAGTGGAAGCGTGGTGTGATTGAGATTTGAACTCATGAGCTTCAGAGTCAAAGGTCAGTGTCTTCACTACTAAGCTGCACCTCCCAGAGGGAACAAATGGAAATGGTAGATAAAAAGTTAGGGTTCTAGGTTATTGATCTAAAGGTCAGGAGTTCACCACCAAGCTGCCACTTTTGGAATGTAATCCAGAATCTGGAATATCCAAATATATACAAAATTAAATATATGTCTGTTATGTCCCCAAACAAAGCAGTGTATTGGATTTACATTCTAATATGATCTTCCTGCTCGTTCTGCTCTTGACGTTCCTTCACAGATTCCTTTTTCTGTCTTGTTATTCAAGTCTTTTTTTATTACTGGGGGTTGTGTATATATGTATATGAGTACCTGTGAAAAGTTTGGAAGCACTATTGTTTGTGAGACACATGCATGTTCACCCACAGTCAAACAAATGGGTGGAAGCTTATCGGTTTGGAGTAGTTTTGAAGCAGGGAAAGTTGGAGACTTATACAAGAAAATAAAACGGAATCCTAAACCAACATGGCTACCATTCCATACTTCAAAACAGAACCGCCTTCACAGTACAAGACGACGAGCCAAAACGACGAATACGTCCGAGCTCTGTAGGCGATATTTAGAGAGCAAACAGTCATCTGGAGTGTTTATCTGTCATGGAACGACCTGCCCAGTCACCACACCTAAATTAACTGCTCTGGGATGAACTGGATCACAAGAAAGAAATCTCCAACTAGTGAAGAAAAACTTTGGTGCTTTTTAAAAAAATAAATAAAAGAGCATGGCGAAGTGTTTCAGCTGAATGTTTGGAGGAACTGAAACGAACTGGGTTCCCAGTGGTGGTCTAGTGGTTAGGATGCGGCGCTCTCACCGCTGCAGCCCGGGTTTGATCCCCGGTCAGGGAACCACCCCCAGCCATTAGGGATGTTCAAGCCTTAGTGCCGGTCCCAAGCCCGGCTCAATGGGGAGGGTTGCGTTTGGAAGGGCATCCAGCGTAAAAACATGTGCCAAATCAATCATGCGGATGGTCCGATGTAGCGCCCCCTAATGGGAGAAGCCGAAAGAAAGTTTGGAGAAACGAACTGTCCGGATGGAACATTTGGATTTGTTTGATCGAAGTAAATCTTTATACTGTTACATTACCAAGTTTGTTGCATAGAAATAAAAGGAACATGCATGTGTGTCTCTCAAAGAACATAAAAGACACTGTGTTTCCACACTTATTTAACATCGTCTCCGAACTCACTATCGGTTCATTATTCTTCTCTCCTCCGCTGAAGAAAGAGAGAGAGATGTTTGTTCCACACTCATGTTAATAATGAGCTGAATATGTTGTGTGTTGAAAGGATCTTTTCTGAAAATGTGCCTTATGTACACAGTCTCTATGAACATATTCCCCAGAACGTGGTGTTTGGGGAACTTTTTTATTATTAAACACTTTAAAATATAAAATTATTTTTAATTATCTATGCAGAATGTTTTTATGCAGTATAATAAATACTCTTGTATCTAGTAAACAGACTCCAGTCCATTTTATACTGCATGCAATTTTCCCCTTGTGTCTTATATATGCAAATACACTCCTGTATGGATTAAATAACTCTCTTTGACCTGTTGGATATTCAGGAGTGTGTTTGTCCATGTTGCTGGTCCGCCTTCTGAATTCCAGTCACGTTTTCTTGACAAATGACAGCAGTTGAGTTTACAGGCTCCCCAGAAATGCTACCATACGACGTCTGTGTATAATAAAAGATGTTTGCTGATTTAAAATGCATGTGCCAGTGATCTGCAGATGGTTTGGAGCAGATAATGCAATCCAGGCCAGATGACTTCCGTGTGTGTGTGTGTGTGTGTGTGTGTGTGTGTGTGTGTGTGTGTGTGTGTGTTTGTGCGTATCGGCATGACAAGTAGCCTGTGTCGGAGGCATAAGGTTGTCAAAGTACCTAATTGTCATCATTATCATCATCATCATCTTCATCATCATCATTGCTGCGTTTTCTTTCTTTTTTTTTTCTCCATAGCATGTCAAAGACATCATTCTGCAGTCCAACCCTCTTCTGGAAGCCTTCGGGAACGCCAAGACGCTGAGGAACAACAATTCGAGCCGATTCGTAAGCGTTCTACCTTCTGCAGTGGCTTTATGGATGAAAGAGCGAGCGCTCTAAAAGTCATATGGTTTACTGAATCTGAATCTGAGAGAGCTTCATGGGGACAAAAGAAAACAGAAGGAACTTCCAGTTAAAATAGAACGAGGGAGAAAAAGAGGCAAGAGCAAGGGAATCCTATTATTACCCTCTCTTTTCTCTTTCTGGCTGCATTATGCGTGTGAAACAGGGCCAGCTGAAGTCAATAGCTGGAAACAGAGAAGAGACAGAGGGTATGGTGGATCCAGGTTTGGTATTCAGAGGCCAGGCTGATATATGAGCGTGAGCATACTTCACAATATATAAGGGAGAATGACATGCACAGTTATTGTGAACTCGTAAACATGAATCGCTCTATTTCTATGCTTGTTTTAGTCACTGCAGAGAGGTGTGCATTGGCTGTTTGAGACCTGTTTGTATTGGAATGGAAGCAAAGAGCAAAAATGAATGGAATAATAGCCTGTTAGATTTATCTCAGCTCTCTAACTTTAATCTGAATTTCATGATATTATTCCAAATACTATTAATACCCTTCACCTAGTCCAAATCCCTAACCCCCAGCCCTCCTACCATAACCCTAGACTTCACCCACCCGACACTAATCCCCAACACTCTAATCCTATTCTTAACCCCAAAGCACCCAACCCTAACTCCCTAATCCCTTAACCCTAACCTTCTAATCCCTCAACCCTAACCTCTAGCTCCCAACCATAACTTCCTAATCCCTTAACCCTAATTTTCTAATCCCTCATCCCTAACCTCTAACTCCCAACCTCTCTAATCCCTTAACCCTAACCTTCTAATCCCTCATCCCTAACCCCCAACTCCCAACCATAACTCCCTAATCCCTTAACCCTAACCTGTAACTCTAACCCCAATCTTCTAATCCCTTAACCCTAACACCTAACTCTAACCATGAACTTCTAATCCCTCAACCCTAACCCCCTAAACGTAACCTTCTAATCCCCCAACCATCCAATCCTACCCCCCAAACCCTAACTAAAAAAAAAATCACTTTTACACTTTTGAAACTCCTAATTTAATTAGTGAGACTCGTTGATGTCATTATTTCGTTTCTTTTTGGTTCGGTTGAATTTTGCAGTTCAGGGGAATGAATTCGATGCGACACGTTTAGATTAGACGTGGAACAGTCATGTTGTGGGAGGAGTTACAGGATGAAGTGATTCAGTGTGTTCAGGAGCCCCAGTCCTGCTGGGAATCTCATCATACCCTTACTTTGCCTCAATGTGGCTTTTTTCTTTAGGTCTAAGTACACAAGACAATGAGCTGCAGGTGTGTGTGTGTGTGTGTGTGTGAGGATATGTGTGTCTAAACACTGTTTTAACACTGTGCGTTTCTTCTGGCAGGGTAAATACTTTGAGATTCAGTTCAGCTCCGGCGGTGAACCAGATGGCGGGAAAATCTCCAACTTCCTGTTGGAAAAATCTCGCGTGGTCACGAGGAACCCTGGAGAAAGAAGCTTTCACATCTTCTACCAGGTGAGAAACAGACCTTAGGGAACTGTTTTAATCTATCCTCTGGGGAGATGGGAGGGATATTAGCAGGGGAGGAATTCATAGAGAAAAATAAATAACTGTTTACTGCATGAGATCTTGGGATGAGAATTAAAACTGGTGTCTACTGCCTCTTTTTCTTGGATTAGAAGGGATGCACTTAGATCAGACTGACCCTGTTGTGTGGCTTTGTGATGGAAGCACTGCATAGTTTCATAGCACTTTCCAAGTTAGAGCTGAAAAGCCAATATCTTAAACTTTGGTGTTTGTTACGTAGCTGATCGAAGGGGCCACTGCGGACCAGAAAAGCACTCTGGGAATCACCAACCTGGATTACTACTCATACCTCAACCAATCAGGATCCTACAAAGTGGATGACATTGACGACAAACATGATTTTCAGGAAACTCGGGTGAGTGAAAATTTGCACCTGATTTCTATTTCGATTATAAAGAGGACGGAAAAATATATGTTATGGGAAAACGGATTAGTTATAGGCCCGCTCTTGCTTTTTTTTTTTTTACCTTGCAAGGAAAACAAGGTACAAGGCCACAGAAGTAGTCATTCAATTCCATTCAATAAAAATTCAGTTTTATTTATTTTTTCAATTCACATTGCTTCAAAGCAGCGTTACAGAAAGTAAGATTTATAGAAAAAATTATTTAGTGTACTGTATTTATATCCGAAGAGCAAACCTGGGGCGACTGTGGCGAGGAAAACCACTGTTAGATTTTATGAGGAAGTAACCTTGAGGAGCAACTAGACTCAAAAGGGGAACCTCATCCTCATCCGACACCAAAACTGTCATTATAAATCATTAAAACATTACAAACACTGGCGAGTGAGAAATATCATGAGCACCAGAGCGTGTGATTAGGAGTAACGTCCTACTTTCTTAGTAGGAGCTTCTGAGAAACTCATAAATTAGCTCAACATCTGAGATCATTATAGATCCATCACCTCCTCCATGGCAGAGCCTTTCAATGTTTAATGATTAAGAAACAGCATGTGTAGAATGTTTTTTTGAGTATTGATTAAGAGAGAAGTCTGAAATCTTCATGAGGTGGGGTCCAAATGGAGCTGGAACATCTCTAGACGGCTCGGGTTCCTCAAATTAGAGAGCGCACAGGCTGAGAAATGGGTTACACATCGCACGTTTTTAAATGAAGCACTTTTGCTCGCTCTCTAGCACGCTATGAACGTTATCGGGATCTCGGGCGAGGACCACACAATGGTCCTGCAGATTGTCGCCGGAATTCTTCACCTAGGCAACATCAGCTTCAAAGAGTCTGGGAACTACGCCGCTGTGGAGAGTGAGGAATGTGAGTAGACGCTTTGGATGTGTGAAGCCATATATCTTTGTGTGTGGTTTTTTTTTCTCCTTTCATTCGGTGTCCTTGGTTGCACTTTTTGGGTCACCAAGAAGCCATTCTGCTTGTTTTCTTACATTTCTTTTGTTATTTGGCTAGTTTTTCCCCTCTATCTCCTTCTGCTGAATTTTTGTTGTGTTATTGGAGCCAGGCAGACTCAGGCATGCTGAATTACCCCAGAAAATCACGCTCATTTCAAGGTTCAGAGGTCTGGTTTGAATTACATCACATACTAAAATTACACCAAGGAAAAGCAGAACTTCCTGTTGCGCCAGCCCGCCCTTCCAGTTCTCCCTGTCCCCACCCAGTACTCGTCAGTTGGCTTGCTTCGTCTCTCCCTCCACCTATTCAACCCGTCTCGCTATCCTTTCATAGTAATGATTTTCACACAAAGCTCTGCTGTACCCAGGAGTGCACAGTATTACCCAGTCTTCTCGCCGGCTGATCTGCTTGTTTCATGTCCGCTGTAAATTTTCTTTGAATGGTTTTCACATCTTTAGCCACATCCTGAATAAGTGGTATAGCAGCATCACACCTCCGTTTGTGTCCAGAGCCCTCAGGGTATGAAAGGTATCAAAGGGTTCCATTCATCCCAAGTTCTCATTCATGAAATTTGTTTATGAGTTCAAGTTCTTCGATCGATGATTTACATACAATCCATCCCAGGTCTTCTGGGAAGCAGATGGAGATGGAGTTGTTTTGCGCTTTTCTTCCTCGAGGATGCCCAGAATGATGGATTGTGTCTAGAGCTGATAGGGAAAGCTTTCTCTTCTGAAGGACGAATTGATTTAGCGTGTAGGCTACGTTAAAGACCGGACGAGGTGTCAGGACTCACCTGAACTTCACCTGGACATCAGTGTCCCCTTTTGTTGTGGTTTAATAAAAACACTGTTTCAGTCTTTATTCTGTTTTCTGGAGAAATGTGATGTTCTTGAAGGGTCTTCTTGTTTACTGTTTACTTTCTCCTTGGTGAAACAGAAACCCCCTCCCTCCTCCTCACTATGCCATTTTCCTCTGTTCAGTTCTGGCATTTCCTGCTTTCCTGCTGGGCATCAAACAGGAGCGGCTAAAGGAGAAACTCACCAGCCGTACGATGGATGGCAAATGGGGAGGCAAATCCGAGTCGATAGACGTGACCCTGAACGTGGAGCAGGCGTGTTTCACACGTGACGCACTCGCCAAAGCTCTGCATGCTCGTGTCTTTGACTACCTGGTAGAGGTAGGCAGATTTTTCTCGTATTCTTCAAATCGCTCTTCTAATTGATGGACATGTAGGTAGAAGTCATTCTTTATTTCCCTTCCAGTCAATCAATAAAGCCATGGTAAAGGATCATCAGGAGGAGAACATTGGTGTTCTGGATATCTACGGATTTGAGATTTTCCAGGTTTTATTTTCATGTTTCCTTCCTTTAGGTAGAAGAAACTGCTGAAAATGATTTTTTCAGATGTAAATATTTTTAATGGTTATTGGTATTTTTTTAATGGATGAAGGGATCAGTGGGACAGTGGTAGACGATGGAGGGATCAGTGGGGCAGTGGTAGAGGATGAAGGGATCAGTGGGACAGTGGTAGAGGATGAAGGGATCAGTGGGACAGTGGTAGAGGATGAAGGGATCAGTGGGGCAGTGGTAGAGGATGAAGGGATCAGTGGGACAGTGGTAGAGGATGAAGGGATCAGTGGGGCAGTGGTAGAGGATAAAGGGATCAGTGGGGCAGCGGTAGAGGATGGAGGGATCAGTGTAGCAGTGGTAGACGATGGAGGGATCAGTGGGGCAGTAGTAGACGATGGAGGGATCAGTGGGGCAGTAGTAGACGATGGAGGGATCAGTGGGAGAGTGGTAGAGGATGGAGGGATCAGTGGGGCAGTGGTAGAGGATGGAGGGATCAGTGGGGCAGTGGTAGAGGATGGAAGGATCAGTGGGGCAGTGGTAGACGATAGAGGGATCAGTGGGACATTGGTAGAGGATGGAGGGATCAGTGGGCGAGTGGTAGAGGATGGAGGGATCAGTGGGACAGTGGTAGATGATGGAGGGATCAGTGGGGCAGTGGTAGAGGATGGAGGGATCAGTGGGGCAGTGGTAGAGGATGGAGGGATCAGTGGGGCAGTGGTAGAGGATAGAGGGATCAGTGGGACAGTGGTAGAGGATGGAGGGATCTGTGGGACAGTGGTAGAGGATGGAGGGATCAGTGGGGCAGTGGTAGAGGATGGAGGGATCTGTGGGACAGTGGTAGAGGATGGAGGGATCTGTGGGACAGTGGTAGAGGATGGAGGGATCAGTGGGGCAGTGGTAGAGGATGGAGGGATCTGTGGGGCAGTGGTAGAGAATGGCGGGATCAGTGGGTCAGTGGTAGAGGATAGAAGGATCAGTGGGACAGTGGTAGAGGATGGAGGGATCAGTGGGGCAGTGGTAGAGAATGGAGGGATCAGTGGGGCAGTGGTAGAGGATAGAGGGATCAGTGGGAATAGAATAGAATTGTGTTTCTCTCATTGTTAAAATAGCTTTATTTATTTTTGTTTTAGAAAAATGGATTCGAACAGTTCTGCATAAACTTTGTGAATGAGAAACTACAGCAGATCTTCATCGAGCTCACACTGAAAGCCGAGCAGGTACAAAAGTCCTTGCTGGGAGTTTGAGTTGTAATGGCACGCTTATAATTACTTTGATATATTTCTTTACACACTCGTTTTCCAAGACGTTTCAATATTTTTTTTCTCGACCCGTATTTTGTTCTTTCAGGAGGAGTATGTACAAGAAGGAATCCGATGGACTCCCATCGAATACTTTAACAACAAGATAGTCTGCGACCTCATCGAGAGTAAAGTAAATGCCAAGAGGCTGAAGTCGGGTTTTGTTTGGCTGATTTCCCCTTCAGACAGGATACGAGCTCTGTTTTTATAAACAGTTTTTTACACACCCAATAAAACTCAATAGTGTGCCAAATTGAGGTATCTCCAGGGGCAATAGTTTGCCGGTTTCCCTTATTGCTTTCAGATAACCTGATACCATGTTCCTAATGTCCCATAGATGCTTTAAATATTAGATGTTGGACTTCTAATTTGAACGGCATGAGTTCAAATCCCAGCACCACCAAGCGGCCACTGCTGAACCCTTGAGCAAGACCCTTAACCATCAACTGCTCAGTGTATAAATGAGACAGTTGTGAAGGATATTTGTGCTTTTTGAAGCGTCCATTCCTCATTTAGTCGCCATTTGCTGGTGTAAATAACCTCCAGTCTTTTAGGAAGATGTTCCACTAGATTTTGTGGAGAATTGTGCTCATTCAAATATAAGGGTGTTAGTAAAGTCAGGTAGGTGAGGTGAGGAGGCCTGGGGGTGAAGTCAGCATACACTTTTATTGTTCAATAGGTTAGGAGTTCAATAGCAGAAGATATTCCACTCCAACCTACATCTTCATGAGGCAAAATTCAAAATGCTCCTGCATCTCATTCACATTCATAGGTGAAGAGCTCTGTAGCAGGAACTCTTCATGGAGCTGTCTTAATTGACAGATTATGTGAATGGAACATGCTAGATATTTTCTAAATTTCCTAAAAAATAAAAAACTAGGAAATAGAGATTTTCATATATAGACTCCCATTACATTCACAATATCAGAATCATAGTGTAGCTGAACACGCTTGAAGAAGAGCCCTAACTGACCGAACCTTCTCACTTAGCTTTCTTCTAAATCCTGATCCTAAATAGCTGTTTTTTTGTTTTAATACTTACAATTTGTGACCAATCAGAATTGTCTTTTAGACTTGTCTAAAGTTATTAAGTTGAATTCTCCTGTTTTTGTCTTTTCCTAGAATCCCCCAGGCATCATGTGCATCTTGGATGACGTATGCGCTACCATGCATGCGAAGGGGGAAGGAGCTGACCAGACGATGCTGCAGAAACTTCGCATGCAGATCAACAACCACGAGCATTTCAACAGCTGGAATCAAGGCTTTATAATCCACCACTATGCTGGGAAGGTCAGAGAAGCTCCCTGATGCCCGTTTGTCTTTTTGTAGATGATTACGGTTTCTACAAGCTGGAAATATTTCGTTTGCACTACGTGGCTGCATGTTTGTTTTCTTTCTGAACATCTCATTTCACATCAAGTTCACATTTACTCATAATAACTTCCAGTCTTCTGGGAAGATGTTCCACAAGATTTTAAGATTTGTGCTCATTGAGACACCAGAGCGTTAGTAAAGTCAGGTGCAGTCAGTAGATCTTCCTACTCAAACTCATGTAAATCAGAGCTTCGTGCACAGGGGCATTGTCATGCTGGAACAGGTCTCTTAGTTCAAGTTAAGGGAAATTTCATGCCGCTGCATCCAAAGACATTAAATATAATTTTGTGTGTCAAATTTAAAAAGGAACCGTTTTCTCTCAGTACTTTGGTCCATATTGTGTATCTAAATTTTCCTGATTTGTAAGTATTTTCTGGTTCTTAAGTGATGAGACGAATTCTTATGTTTGGTTTAATAATATAATATATGGTCTGAATTTCAGCTTTAGATCAGGTTATTCAAAAGTATTGGAACATCTGATTAGCAGGGGTTCCTTGTTGCTCGGGTGTGTCATGCTACCTTGAGTTTTTAAAAAAATGATTCACCTCTGAATGTCTACTACTACTTCAAGCTCATTGGAAGAAGCTCAGTGGTTTTCAGATTCCACCAATTACCTTGTTTAATTCTAAAATAAATAATAATAAGTGTTAAATGGCACAGATAAGGGTATCACAATTCAGAGTTTGAAGAAGCCTTCAAGATCAGAACTATTCTGGCTCAGCCATTCATCAGCATTGAGAATCTGAAGGAATTTGAATTCAAAAGAACTACAGAAATTTCTGTAATAAGATCAACCTTTACCAGAGTGTTTGAAAGGTCACAGTGTGGAGAAAGAAAGAATCTGCTCATGATCCTGAAGAAGCATGGTTGAGGTAGTGTAATGGTCAAGGATCTACTAATGGTAGCAACGGTTCGAATTTAAAAATCTATGAAAACTGAAAGAGAAATGCATGGTGATGTTGATGTCAGTGGGTGGACGGCATGATGCAGTTATTGTATCAGTGGACGTCAAGTCAAGAGTCTGGTCAAGAAGCTTTTATTGTCATTTTAACCATATATGGCTGACAGTGATATGAAACAGAACTCTTTTCTCCAGAACTCTGGTGCTACAAACAGCATAGAGCTAAATAAAAGAACAAGTATAACGTGAAACCTTAGTGCAAACTGTACAATATAAAAATGTGTATGTAGTAGAGTTAAAATAGAGATACATGAGGTAAAATATGATCAGTAAAAGTGTCCCTTTAAACTTTTACTTGAGTAAAGGTACAAAAGTTTTTGCCTTCAAATGTACTTAAGTATCCAAAGTAGTGATTTATTATAACTATAATGTTCCTATTATCATTTTTAGCACAAGACTCTTTACTTTATCAACTCAGTTTATGTGTAAAGACTCAAATGTGACTCTCAGCACACTGATCTATTAATAGAATGATATTAATGACTCAAACACTGATTGATTTCTATTATAATGATCATGAACCCAAAACCTTCTTTTCAACTACTTCAAAAAACTCACGTAAATGAAGTCACGTGTGTCGTGGTGAGTTCGAGTCTGGAGTTTCTTCATCATTTATTCCTCTCTAAATGTTCTGTTGAACTGATGCTGAACTGTATGTTGGTGATCAGTAGATACACCAAGCGCCAATCAGAACACGTGTAAAACAGAGCTTGCGCTCGACCCTGATTGGTGGATTTCTGTGTGTTTGTTACGTTTTTATCCTCGTAAATAAAAAGGACTGATTTCACCAAATGTAGTTGAGTAATCGAAAATATTCGAAAATATTGTAGATAAAATGTAGTGAAGTTACAGTAAAAGTTTCTCTGACTGGAAAATCTTCAGAAAAAGTACAGATACGTGAAAAAACTACAAAAAACCTACTTAAGAACAGTCACAAATTAAATTTACTTTGTTACTGTCTACCACTATGCCGACCAGTATACATTCTGTATAAAGTTATAAAGTACAATGTGCAAAATAAAAGATCTGCAAACAAAGAGGGTACGTAAAGAGTATTAAAAAGTAGTAAATAGTAAATATGTAGATGTAAAGTTCAGGATGTTGAAGATGAATTTCTGATCTTTGGTCTCAAATTCACTTGCTGACATCAAAGTCATCAATTAACAGCAAAAAAAACCACTAGGATTACTTATTCTGTTCCTATACTTTTGAATGGGACTAAAGTATACTAAAGTATGGGATCCTCACACATAGTTCACATAGTTCCTGTTTAATGAGGCTGCTTTAATGAGGAGGAGGATGGTAGAAGTCCTGGATGATTATTTTCAGGCTGATTATAAATTATAATAACTGCATTCCACAGATAACTCCCTGACTTCAACCACCAACACAAACAAACACACACACACACACACACACACACACACACACACACACACACACAACTAAAAGTCCCTAAATAAAATATATAATTGCCTGGTTTCGTGCAACTGGAAGGTTTCTGCTTGCGTTTTGTTGGGATTTTATTCTCCAGGCATGTTTTCTCTTTGAACTGGCATCTTAGAATGTAAAAGAAGTAAACATACACACTTTGTGGCCCAAAAATATTGGGACACCTGACTTTTTCCAATCGTATGTGCTTTCTTTCCCAAAGCGTTACCAGGAATTTGGAGGCACACAATTGTATAGAATGGAATTTTCCCTTCACCTGAACTAGGAGACCAAAACCTGTTCCAGCATGACAATTCTGCTGTGCACAAAGAGCTGAAATCAGCTCTATGAAGATTTACTTGGTTTAGAGTAGATCTCCTGCTATAGAGCTCCAACCCTATTGAACAATGAATGTGAACTTTGACTGCACCCCCAGACCTCCTCACCTCACCTGCATCAGTACCCGACTTTATTAACACCCATGTGGGAACATCTTCCAAGAAGAGTGGAGCTTATAATAAGAGCGGATGGAAACTAAATGTGGAATGTGATGTTCCAAACTTTTGGTCAGGTGTCCACAAAAAAGTCCATATATTGGTTTGTTTTACAATTTTCAAGTGAATATTGTGTAATTTAGGTGTGTGTGTGTGTGTGTGTGTGTGTGTGTGTGTGTGTGTGTTTTCAGGTGTCCTACGATGCTGACGGCTTCTGCGAGCGTAACAGAGACGTCCTGTTTACTGACCTGATCGAGCTCATGCAGAGCAGTGAAATGTAAGTGCGTCAGCCTTTCTACCCATAATGCACCTGTGTTAAAAAGCCCATGCTAATATATGCAAAGCATGCTCCTAACTTGCAGCAACAAATATGTGTGTGTGTGTGTGTGTGTGTGTGTGTTGTAGGCAGGTCCAAAAATCCCCTTATTGTTTCTCAGGCTAGGTGTTATGGGTGCGTCACGGCAATGCAAACACGTGCGACGTGAAGGGAAAACAGACATTTGGAATGCTGCAGGAAGCCTTTCAGATGATCAGGTTCCCATTTAGTCAAAGAAAGAAAGCAAATATGGATATAAAAGAGAGTTATGGTCAGCTGCACGATGACAGTTTCTGAGTATTTGATTAAAAACGTGTACAGTTTCACCTGAAATTTCGCCCTGCAGCATGTTTATTTGAAGGTTTTGAACCTACGATTCTAATATCCGCTCAGATATTTTTTCCGTGAAGACAAACTACAAGTACACACTACATGTACAAACGTTTGTGGACACCTGAGGATTCCGTATTGAGCCACCGTTTGCTCATATAACAAGCTCCACTCTTCTGGGAAGATGTTCCACTAGATTTTCTGTGTGCTCATTCAGGTACAAGCGTGTTAGTAAAGTCAGGTACTGATGTAGGTGAGGTGAGGTGAGGTGAGGTGAGGTGAGGTGAGGTGAGGAGGCCTGGGGTGCAGTCAGTGTTCACCTTCATTGTTCAATAGGTTCAAGGTCAGAGCTCAAGAGCACGAGATCTTCCACTCCAGCTTAGTCTGTTTTTTTTTTTTTTTTATATCAAATGTGTCAGGGATCCACCAGCCACACCCTCGCCAACCCCTCCAATCACTCCAAGCAGCTCATCCACTTAATAATCATCCACACCTGGTCCAAATCAGTCACCACCCTATAAAGACCCTTTTTATCCACATGCTCATCGTCCGTTCTACAGCTGAGGCTTGCGAACATTCAGGACTGCCCAAACTACTCCGTTTGGTTGTTGCTTAGCTTACTAGCTTCAGTGTGTTATTCTGTGCTTTCTGCCTTGCCCTTTTTTTGCTTTCCCATTAAAAAGCCTTCGTTGAATTCACTCGGTCTCCAGAACGTTCTTAGCGCCTGACAAAATGAAAGGTAGACTAATTATCATATAATATATGGACAAAAGTATTGGGACACCTGACTTTCCGCCATATGTGGTTCTTCTCCAAATTGTTGCTACACATTTGTATAAGAGGTTTATGGTTGTGGTTGCATGACATTTTGAACTCAGAAACCCAAACCTGTTCCAGCATATCAGTGCCCATGTGCACCAGGACAGCTCCATGACAATATGCTTTACATGGTTTAGAGTGGAAGATCTTCTGCTATAGAGCTCTGACCTCAACCTTATTGAGCAACGAAGGAATTTAACGATGATTTCTTCCTTTACTAACACCCTTCTCTGCTAATTCTCCACAAAATCTAGAGGAAATTATTTTCATAGGAATAAAGGTTATACCTCTGAGAGGCTGAAAAGGATCAAAAAACAACCAGAATTTCTTACATTCAGACTTTTCGCTCAGCACATTTCTGAATTCTGAATCATACGCGTGACACCAGGGAACGCTTCAGTGCGACTACGTCTAATGCTCTGGATTCTAGCCCTGGAAAATTCCATTCCAGAGGAAACGATGGTAGTGATGTGTGTGTGTGTGTGTGTGTGTGTGTGTGTGTGTGTGTGTGTGGACACCGTTCTGTCCCTAAAGCTCGAAAACATCATGCACTGCGGTGCGGCAGAACTTCGATGACCCGAGTCGAAATCGCTCCATCCTTCCCACTTGTCTGCTCCGTTCGTCTGCACTCGAGTCTCTCGACCTCTTTCTTTCTCTTCCCCTTTCTGCTCCACTTCATCTGTAATTGTTCCTGTCTGTTCATTTTATTTTTGTTTTTCTGTCCTTTACAGAGGCTTTATTCGGGCGCTGTTTTCAGAAAACCTCAACGCTGAGAAGAAAGGTCGCCCTACCACAGCAGGAAGTAAAATCAAGGTGAGCTGAACTGGAAGATGCCTGTGCATATGTGTGTGTGTGTGTGTGTGTGTGTGTGTGTGTGTGTGTGTGTGTGTGGTGGGTGTGTGCAAATATTTACAGTACACAAATTCAAAGTTAGCATGTATACAGCGTCTGGCGTGTTGCTAGCGTGTCAAGACGAGTTTGTAAATGGTTATGTAACTACAACCAAGTGGTGTAAAATGGAGTAAATCCCTGACCTTAACATCTTAATGAAGAAACAATGTCTCTCTCTTTTTTTTTCTTTCTTTTCTCCATTTTATTCTCATTTTCTTGCCCAGAAACAAGCCAACGACCTCGTGAGCGAACTGATGAAGTGCACTCCCCACTACATACGGTGCATCAAACCCAACGAGACTAAGAAGCCCAGAGACTGGGAGGAGAGCAGGTAAACACACACACACACACACACACACACACACACATGCCCATAAATCCACACACTCTAACCATCTCTTCACATAAGCCTAGCATTTTCATATAATCTTCATGGTGACTCAGATGCACTTCTAATCTCAAGACATGAGTAATACTCTGAAATGATATTTGCTTCATCTGTGTTGTTTTGCATCCCAGACCCAGATTAAGCATGACACACTAAAAAAAAGAAAAGCTCAGAAAATTTCAAACACAGTCCTGTTTGTGTTCACAAAGCAAAGACACGTGCGGGTCTGTTCGCCCGGCCAAGACTTTCCCAGCTTTTTAGTTTTTAGATATTTTAATGGATGTGTTTGGGTTTACTTTCCCTTCCTGAACTTTGAAGCAATATGTGTGTGTAAGTAATATATACAGTTTACGTGTGTATATGTGTATATCCAACATCCACTGAGATTTGAAGCATTTTTGGGGCATTAGGAACGTGGTCTCAGGTTATCTAACAACCATGGGGAAAACCTCAATTCAGCAGACTGTATAAATAAATATATATATATATCAGTGGTGGGCCGTGCATTTGTAGCCTGGTCCTTCAATGGGGACTTACTCCATATAATCCACCTCTGAATACCACCACTATCATGTTGCAATTATAGAAACCATCAATACAATACAAAAATGTGATATAACAACGCATGGCATTACAGAGAGAGAGAGACATTTCACATATTGAGGGTGAATCTCATTTTACTATAGCAAGAAACAGATCCACAGAGGCTGTAATCCAGTGGTACTGGTCGTATTCAGTGCTCTGGAAGTGGAGATCAAACCCTTTCCCAGGCTGAGACTAGTTTGCTAGCTTCATGGTTGGCTGACTTCCTCACCATGTCTTGCTTTTCTTCTAAATCTATTTTTAAGTACGGCCGAGACCAAATCAATTTCTCTTCCTCCATTAGCCGTTGTGTCTGTAAAAAATCATAACTGAAATAAAATCAGATAACCTGAGACCACGTTCCTAATGCCCCATAAATGCTTTAAATCTCAGTTGAAACGATGTTGGACTTCTAATCAGAAGGGCATGAGTTCAAATCCCAACCCCACAAAGCTACTCAACTGCCCAGTGTATCAATGAGAGAGTTGTAACGGGCATTTGTGCTTTTTTCAAACCTTCCATTCCCTATTTATAATAATTTCCACACTTCTGGGAATATGTTCCAGGACATTGTTTTGGAAATTCATTCATTCATTTAGACACAAGGGTGTTAGTAAAGTGATGTAGGTGAGGTGAGGAGGTCTGGGGTGCAGTCAGCATTCACATTCAGTGTTCAATACGGTTGAGGTCAGAGCTCGATTACAGAAGATCTTCTACTCCAATCCATATTATGCTGGAACAAGTTTGGGTCTCCTAGTTCAAGTGGAGTGAAAATTTCATGTTCTTACATCCAAAGACAATTGTGTGCCTCAAGCTGTGTTTTAACAGTTTGAGAAAGAACCACATAAGGCTGGAAAAGGTCAGGCATCCCAATAGTTTTGTCCATATTGTGTATATAAAAAAATATATTATAGCAGGTTCCTACAGGCTCTTGGTTGGTTGTGTGATTAGCAGCAGACCTGCTGAGGGGAAAAAACAAAGTCAGTTTAAAAAAAGGAAGTGGGGAAAAAACACTGCATCGTTGTCCAATGTGCACTTCAGATGTGACAATAAATCCGTGTGAATCCACCAACGTATGTTCACACCAGCTGCATTTGCACAGCAGTGGTGGTGTTACCTGTCTCTGGTCTGGTTTTCTGCTCTGTGAGCCGAGAAGAAATAAGTTAAATGCTCTTCAGAGTCGGAAAACCGTCTGGAATTTTCAACACGCTTCACTTTTCATTTTATTGTCTAGTCTATGAAACATTTGCTCAATTATTGGGGATAATTTTGTGTTAATAGGGTATAGGCTAAGCAAAATTTAGTGTATATATACACACACACACACACACACACACACACACACACAAGTAATAGTTTAATGATCTTTGCTTTTTTTTCTCACCCCAGAGTGAAGCATCAGGTGGAGTATCTTGGTTTAAAGGAAAATATCCGAGTGAGACGCGCCGGCTACGCTTACAGGAGAGTCTTCCGCAAGTTCCTCAACAGGTACAAAAAAAATGCATCTTCACTCAACTCAACAGAGCGAATTCAAGCCTGGAAGACGTGCAAATGATCAAGTGTTGTGTTTTGGCTTTAGATCAGAAAACGTACTCGTGTCTGAGAGAGCTGTGGAAAAGTGTAGTGAGACCCAGAGAGGAGAAAATGAGAGCAATTTAAGAATGTCTGAAGGAGTAGCGGTGAAATGGAAAATGGAAAAGAGGTTCATGCTTAAGGCATGAGGAGTGTAAATCTGAAAAAAAAAAGGTTGTGGACACCTGGGTATAAGATCTCATTCCACATTTAGTCCCCATTTGCTGTTATAATAAACTTCTGAGAAGATGTTTTCACTAGATTTTGTGGAAATTTGTGAAGATTCATTCAGCCAGAAGGGTGTTAGTAAAGTCAGCAGAAGATCTTCCACTCCAATCTTCATGGACCTGACTTTGTGCACATTATCATGCTGGAACAGGTTGGGGTTTTCTGATCAGAAGGTTATGGGTTCAAATCCCGGCACTATCAGAAGGTCACTGCTGGGCCCTTGAGTTTGCCCTCAATTGCTCAGCTTAGCTTTATAGCTGTGAATGTGAAACGTGATAGCGTCTGGATAAGAGGGTTACTGATCAGAAGGTTGGGGGTTAAGCCCCGGCATCGCCAGTCTGCCACTGTTGGGCTTCAACCCTCTGTGCTTCAGATGTGTGCCATATTATAGCTGTGACCCTGCGCTCTGACCCAATCTTTCTGACAAGCTGGAATATGCAATAACCTTATGGAAATTGGTTGCTCAGTGGTTGCCGTTAAGAAGGTTGTGGATTCAAGCTCCTGTATCACCAAGCTGCTACTGTTTGGCCCTTAATCAAGGCCCTTAACCCTCCGTGCTCCTCTGTTTAATGGCTGACCCTGTGCTCTGATCCCAGCTTGCTAACAAGGAATATGGCTTTGGGTCAGGTGTCCTCTCTGTGTACTTTCTCAGTTTCTTGAATGGTCAGGGGTTCAAGCCCCAGCACCGCCAAGCTGCCACTGTTGGGTTCATGAGCAAGGCACTTAACCCTCTCTGCTTCTGGGGCTTTTTTTAGATCTGCCAAATGTCGAACAGGACCAAGTTATTGCGTGTCCATGATCCGCTCACTGACCCAGCTTCAAAATAAGGTTCTGATTATCAAGGTGAAAATCCATTGGTGACTGAGGTTGAAGAAACTGTGGTGTGTTATTGTCTGCTGAAATATTCTGACCCCCCTTGTGGGGCAGACACAGTTTCCATTCACACTGCTGCCATTTGATTTCTCCAGCCATTTGAGAACACACCCATCACCATCCTGGGTGTGTGTGTACACACACACTCAGACACACAGAGTTCCTATTTTATTGGTCCGTCTGCTCTGGGTGGACAGCTATAGGCACCAGACGCATTTCTATACATCGTCTTAAAAGGCTGATTTGTATTCAGGCTGTTCGCCTTGTCACGCCAAAAGGCTCTGAAATGCCATGTTTATATACGTAGTTCATGAATTAAGTGCTATATTCTATACAATGATATCCTGTGCAGGTAATTGGATAATGGCATGAAGTTTTCGATCGGAAACAATGATCTTGTGTTGAAATGGAACAATGCCAGCTTTAATTCAACTGTGTTTAAAGATCTGGGGGATAAACAGTGATCGTATTTCCAGGAATATCCGTACGAATTTTTGAGAATGAAGGAAAAGTATTGGGGCATCTTAGTTTTCCAGGCATATGTGGGTCTTTCCCAAAATGTTCCTACAAAGTTGGAGGCACACAATTGTTTTTGGGTGCAGGAGAAATTTTCCCTTCACTTAAACTAGGAGATTCGAACCCGTTCCTCAAAATCTAGTGGAACATCTTCCCAGGAGAGTGGAGCTTATTATAGGAGCAAATGGGGACTGAACGTGGAATTGGATGTCCAAAAAGAAGCACATACGGATCTTATGGTCAGGTGTCCACAAAACTATTTTATATATAGTTATCTGTATGAATGTCTTGTTTTATTTGCAAACATTTACATTTATGGCAGACATCCTTATATAGAGAGACATTTATACCCCTGAGCAGCTAGAGGGTTAGGGGCCTTGCTTAGGGGCCAAGAGTCGCATCTTGGTGTGGCTGGGATTCGATCACACACACCTTAGGCTGTGTGGTTGTCATGTACCCCAGCAAGCACTTTTTCCCATCATCTTCTTCGTCTATTTTTAGGTACGCTATCTTGACGAAAGAATCGTGGCCGGCGTGGCGTGGAGACGAGAAGCAGGGCGTCCTGCATCTACTGCGCTCTGTCAACATGGAGCAGGACCAGTACCAACTCGGACGCACCAAGCTCTTCATCAAAGCACCTGAATCGGTACGAGTCCCTGTTTGATCTGTGTCCAACGAACCGAAAGTGATCGATAGTTAGGATGGGTGTGTGCTGCAAATGCTTGTTTCTTTACCCCAAATGTAATCGATCAGGTAACTGGAGAACACAGAAGAAATGTACTGGAGAGACATGGGACCAGCGAGAACATGATTAAATCACTACAGAGAGTAACACGAGCTCAGGGTCAAACCAGAGATCCGGGAAACGATGAGCCAGTGAACTGGTGTGTGTTGGTGTCATCAACACACAATAACGCACATTAATACACACCAACATTCTAATACACACCAACACAATAATCTTCAGCAACACACTAATATACAGCACCAAATGTTTAAAAAAACACACACTTACACACTAATACACATTAATACACATTAACACACATCGAAACACACTAATACACACTAACACACACCAGTACATACAACACACATTAATACACATCATCACACACTAATACACATCAACACACATTAATACACATCAACACACACTAATACACACACACTAATATACAGCACCAAATGTTTAAGAAAACACACACTAATACACATCGAAACACACTAATACACACCAACACACCTAGTACATACAACACACATTAATACACATCAACACACACTAATACACATCAACACACAAAACACACCAACACACACTAGTACATATAAGACACACTAATACACATCAACACACATTAATACACATTAACACACATCGAAACACACTAATACACATCAACACACATTAATACACAACACATTAATACACATTAATACACATCAACACACATTAATGCACAACACACATTAGTACACATCAACACACATTAATACACAACACATTAATACACATCGACACACACTAATACACATCAACACACATTAATACACAACACACATTAATACACATCAACACACACTAATACACATCAACACACAAAACACACCAACACACACTAGTACATATAAGACACACTAATACACATCAACACACACTAATACACATCAACACACATTAATACACAACACACTAATACACATCAACACACATTAATACACACAACACACATTAGTACACATCAACACACATTAATACACAGAACACACATTAATACACATCCACTTACACTAATACACATCAACACACACTAATACACACAACACACATTAATACACACCAACACACATTAATACACATCAACAAACACTTATATACAACAGACATTAATACACATCAACACACATTACTACATATCAACACACACTTATACACACCAACACAAACTAATACACACTAATACACACACACATTAATACACATCGACACACACTAATACACATCAACACACATTAATACACAACACACATTAATACACATCAACACACACTAATACACATCAACACACAAAACACACCAACACACACTAGTATATACCAACACACACTAATACACATCAACACACACTAATACACATCAACACACATTAATACACAACACACACTAATACACATCAACACACATTAATGCACAACACACATTAGTACACATCAACACACATTAATACACAGAAACACACATTAATACACATCCACTTACACTAATACACATCAACACACACTAATACACACAACACACATTAATACACACAACACACATTAATACACATCAACAAACACTTATATACAACAGACATTAATACACATCAACACATTAATACACATCAACACACACTAATACACACCAACACAAACTAATACACACTAATACACACCAACACATTAATACACATCAACACAATAATACACATGAACACACATTATTACACAAAAACATGCATTAATGCACACCAACACACACTAATACACATCAACACACACTAGTATATACCAACACACACTAATACACATCAACACACACTAGTATATACCAACACACACTAGTATATACCAACACACACTAATACACATCAACACACACTAGTATATACCAACACACACTAATACACATCAACACACACTAGTATATACCAACACACACTAATACACATCACACACACTAGTATATACCAACACACTAATACACATCAACACACACTAGTATATACCAACACACACTAATACACATCAACACACACTAGTATATACCAACACATTAATACACATCAACACACACTAGTATATACCAACACACATTAATACACATCAACACACACTAGTATATACCAACACACACTAATACACATCAACACACTAGTATATACCAACACACTAATACACATCAACACACACTAGTATATACCAACACACACTAATACACATCAACACACACTAGTATATACCAACACGCATTAATACACATCAGCGCACACACTAATATACAGTAATAACGCACAATACATTAGCAATAGACACCACACATACTGACAAAACCAAACAAATACAAACACACAAAAGCTCCTAACACACTAATACACACTAACAAACATGAATACACACTAATACACTGAACACAAACCAACACACATTAATGCAACCAAACACTAATAGACACTAATAAACTCCAGCACACACTGTTACACACAGCACACACTGATCTCAGGGTGAAACCAGGGATCCGGGAACCGATGAGCCGATGGTGAAGGTTTGAAAAACAAAAATGTTTAAAAGAAATCCCTCAGATGAACTCAGTTCTATTTTAATTCGTTCTTCTTCTGTGGAATGTTTTTTTTTTGAGGTGTGAGAGTAATAATTTAGCAATGTAGCCTACAATCTTCTCTAACTCACCAGTACACTAACCTCATAGATAAACATCTGTTGGTGGATCCACTACCTCTCGCCCTTATTCTGGACTTTTCACTTGGTTCCTATAAAATCTGTACAATAGCTGGTTATCAGTGATGTCGTGAGGGAACCTTTGATACGTCTGAATGTAGTAACAGTGTGGTAAGACATTTCTCACAAACATAAAGCAGAGAATTTTGCAGAGCAGGAAGTCAGCGCTCCACCAGCAGCACTGAGTCAACATCACTGAGGGAAGTCCACATGAGTGTGTGTCTGTAAAGAAGGACCTCTTGTTAGGACACAACCAGGGTCTCTGTTCATGGCATGCTGTATATGAAAGATCTGCCTGTGAATTTACTCTGAGGTCACTGTTGACATTTGCACACACTTGTTTTCAAGCACACACACACACACACACATGGAGAAAAAGTTTTTTGTCATTAATGCTTATCCAACTGAAAGGCAAAAACATACAAGAATTGACAGTGAATTTGGACAGTGGAGTCCAAATGTAAAATTTTTGTCCCTAAACCAAGAACTTGTGCAAGACAGAGAACAGGAGAGAAGATGTGACCAGATTCCCTCACCCCCACAATCACACATTGAGATGGAAGACCTGAATGTGGCCACCATTCCAAAGTTTAATTCTGTCTGGACTGCGTTTTATCAAAAACGACTTCACCATACAAGTCGAAGGTTCTGTGACGTACGTCCAGGTTCTGTAAGCGTCATTTAGAAAACAAGCAGTCGTCTGCAGTGTTTGCATCTCTCATGGAATGACCTGCCCAGTCACTACACCTAAATCCTACTGAACTGCTCTGGGATGAACTGCATCACAAGAAAAACATCTACCAACTAGTGAAGAACAACAAGATTTACAAGAGACACAGCAAAGTATTTCAGCTGAGTGTTTGGAGAAACGAACTGTCAAGAGTGTGTAAAGCTGTTCTTCTTGCTAAGGGAGGAAATTTCAATGGAAACATCTGGACATTTATAGATACGTTTGGTCAAAGAAAATCTACATACAATTACATTACTGCAGGAATTGCAGGTAAAAATCTGTCTGTAAAAAATACTAATTACTTTCACAGGTGTGTTTAAATTTCAGCCGCCAGCTCACAAGGAGTTCGTAGAAAAAAGTGTGTGTGTGTGTGTGTGTGTGTGTGTGTGTGTGTGTGTGCTTACCCAACTGAAATATTAAGTGGGAGGGACTTCTTCTGAACCATTTAGGCTCTAAAAACAAAACTCCCTCTCAGATAAGGGCTGACACAGACTAATTAGTTTATGACTAGTTGTGAGTTTGTCAGCTGTGTGTGTGTGTGTGTGTGTGTGTGTGTGTGTGTGTGTGTGTGCACGCTCTGATGTGTGCCAGAATGAACTCTGTGATCTCTCAGAGTGCTGATGTATGGCACTTTTGTGCTGTGTTTGTGTCTGAGCTGTCAGACCCTCAGACTGTAAAAGCTCAGGATCAAATATAAAGCTTCTGAAATTCTGGTGCGAGAGAAATATTTTTATTTTATGACTCTCATGAGAAATCTCCAGATCTGTGTGTGTGTGTATGTGTGTGTGTGTGTGTGTGTGTGTGTGTGTGTGTGTGTGTGTGATAATAAGGAACAGTGTGTTCAGTCTGGAGTTCTCCAAGCTCCAAGAACCGAGTGGAGCACCAATCCAGCCCGATTCTCCTGGCATGTATAGAAGGAAAGATGTGAGAGAGTGATGAACCTATCACAACATGAGGAGCTAGCGAGACGTATCTGTGAGATATCATAGCGCTTGACACCGAGCACACGTCTCCGTGTTGTGATTAAATGCCAGACGAGACACCTGGAGACACCTGTCCTCGGCTCAC
This sequence comes from Silurus meridionalis, assembly GCF_014805685.1. Lineage (NCBI taxonomy): Eukaryota > Metazoa > Chordata > Actinopteri > Siluriformes > Siluridae > Silurus > Silurus meridionalis. The sequence goes on from NC_060909.1 coordinate 2,070,747, forward strand.
TAATGAAGCTCCTGTATGGAGTGACCTTTCTAAATTTTATTATTATTATTATTAGGATCTCTGTTCTGGACTTATTTCAGCAGCTGGTTCTCGAAAGGTTCTGGAGATCCGTGTTCTGGATAGTATGAACTTCTTTCCACACTTAGTAGTTCATTCATATTAAGCAGCAGATCTGGCAGATGGTTTAATCCTGCAGTAAAAGATCTGAGTTGCCATATTTTCTTTTTTAGAACCCAAGTATAGCGAGTCAGACATGTTTGGTTTGCAATGGTTGTGTCTTTGGAGTTTAATGTAACAACAACGCGATGGAAAGTATTGTTCAAATAGGGACAGATCTCCATATTTATCTCTGTCAAGCAATGTTCCTGGTAGATATCTATGAGAATTATGTTTGGGAGAAGAAATCTCTTTTTTTGGACATCCTATCCTATTTATTCCACATTTGCCCTTAAACTCCACTCTTCTGAGAAGATTTTCCACTAGGTTTTAAAGTGTGTTTGTGGAGATTTGGGGGGATTCATTCAGCTACGAGGTTGTTAGTAAAGTCAGGTACTGATGTAGGTGAGAAAGTGAGGGTTCCTGGGGGTGCTGTCAACATTCACATTCATCCCAAAGGTGTTCGATAGGGTTTAGAGCTCTATAGCAGGCTAATTGAGATCTTTCACTTCCAATCTGTGTAAAGCAGATCTTCATGGAGCAGGCTTTGTGCACAGTGGCATTGTCATGCTGGAACACGTCTGGGTCTCCTAGTGCAGGTTTCATTCTAGCACATCTAAAGACATCCTATACAATGGTGTTCAATTTTGTGATAACAATTTGGGGAAATAATTCTTCTGGCTGAAAAAGTGAGGTGTCCCAATACTTTTGCCAATACAATCTCTACATGATGTGCAAATGATGGCAGATGGCAAAGCTAACAACACTCCTGTTTCTCCACAGCTCTTCCTCCTGGAGGAGACGAGGGATCGCAAGTTTGACGGCTATGCCAGAGCTATCCAGCACGCCTGGCGCCGGTACATCGCTCGCAAGAAATACGTGCAGATGAGAGAGGAAGGTGAGCATCACTAGCTAATGCCTGCAAGGTCACACAAGGTCACACGGGTGACTAAAGAGGGAAATTGAAACCACCGGCGGCTTATAAGACTAACATGTAGGCTATTTGTGTACGAGTTGAGGTTTCAGTGGGTTTCCTTTTCTTCTGCGTATCAAACACTGATTTTGATCTCGTTTCCTCATTTGCTGGTCAGGCTGAAAAACATAGAAACTTTTTGTCTAATCATCTTGGCTAAGAACCCTTAGACCTGAATCTAAATACCTCACATGGGGTATCACTGAATATTCTCTAAATCTAAAGGGATCTAAAGGGTTTTATGTGTGTTGTTTTTTTATCCTCAGCCTCTGACCTGCTGCTGAACAAGAAGGAGAGGAGGAGGCACAGCATAAACAGGAACTTTGTGGGAGATTACATCGGCATGGACGACCGGCCCGAGCTCAGGCAGTTCCTGGCCAAGAGGGAGAAGATCGAATTTGCAGCCACTGTCACTAAATATGACCGACGCTTTAAGGTGCCATAGACGTTATAACAGTAATGAAAGATCTGAGGTGCTTCTCAGTGAGCTTGTCAGGGAGTTGACAAATCCGGCTCAATTGTTGAATACTTCTAGTGTTCTGGAATGTTTATCCATAATCCATTAGATACATCAGATCTCCCCCTATAGATCCCTGACCTCCACAATGACTGCACCCCAGCAATGATTTTTACCCGAACTCAAATCCGTGTACGAGAGATTGAGCCGAATGAGACGCACATTTAGCGTCAGCGTTTCTGTCTAAAATTTCATTCTACACTGCATCAGGGATTTACATCGTCGTGAGATAAATCAGGTTCTTCCTATCCAAGCATCGAGTCTTTGACTATTCAGGGTCACCATATAGTCTGCACTATATATTACAAATGACCCAATCAAATTCGGGTTGTTCATGTGAACAAATTAATTCACATACTAAGGAGGTCCATGTCAATATGTTGATTAGCACGACGAAGGTAAACATTAGCTGACATTTTTGCTTTCCTGGATTTGGTTTTAAATGAACTCAGTGTCCAGTCACGTTCACGGTCACGGATTCTCCTCACATGACGTGCCTCACATGACCTTTCATGCGTCACATGCTGGTTTTCTTTTTGTTGTTCTTGTTGCAAATCTCTGATGTCAGACGGCGACACACTGAGAAAACAATTGTATATTTGAATGTGTGTGTAACTTTGGTTGAGCTCAGACTGAAACCGTCTACACACTGATCGTGAAGACCGCTGCGGAGTCGAACTCTGTGTGCCACCAGATGCATCGGCTTTCAAACATGGCTGCCTAGGATTCCAAATCCTAATACACACGTGCACGTCCGCAGTCATTCTCACACTGATTAGTCCCAGAAACAGGTCACAGGGCATATCATTCATTCATTCATTCATCTCACTGCTTTTTTTTTTCTCAGGGGCCCCCAAAATTTAATCTGTGAGGGACACATCATTTTTTTGTTCTTTAATGGGGTTTCGGGTCGTTCTGTAACAAAAAATGACTAGCTGGAGTTACTAGCAGTATTATTGTGGAGATTTTATTATGATTTTTGATGTATTTATTACGCCTCCGAATGCTAGATTAGTTTATTATTTTGTTCTGCACCGTACTGACAAATGAGCGTTAAATTATGAGTGATATATCGCCTATTAAAAGAGCATTATTATTTTAATAATGACCTTTTTTCTACATATTCATTGCTATTAAATTCAAAACATTTACTTGTGTATATGGCTGGTGGGTGAACCAAACAAATAATTATGCTATGTTGACCGATAGTGGATTTAGCTAGGTTGGATCGTACTCGGCGATAACTGATTCATTAACAGATCAAATGGATACTGGATAAAAACAAACTTTGTAATGAATAATCTTATTATTAATTAATGTTAAATAATAAATATAATATAGAGCTCTCCGTGCAGCATGCAGTCTCGCTTGTAAAAACAAACAGCACGTGGCGTCAGTGATTCGCCTCTAGAGGCCGCTATCGTAATGACAGCGGACTGAAGGCCGGAAAAACTATCTGCAAGGATTTTAGTAGTTTGAATGGCAACCATTATGATTAATTACAGATATGATATGAGTGAAAAATATACATATTACATGGCAATGAATCTTACAGTTTATTGCTATTGTTTTCTTTTGACAGGGTATTAAACGAGACTTCATCCTCACCCCGAAGTGTGTGTACCTGATTGGGAGAGAGAAGGTGAAGCAAGGTCCTGAGAAGGGCCAGATCAAAGAGGTTCTCAAGCGTAAAATCGACGTGGACAAGATCATGGCTGTTTCTCTCAGGTAAGATATGAAGCACGGTTTCTCACTGTGTGTGTTTGTGTGTGTGTGTGTGTGTGTGTGTGTGTGTGTGTGTGTGTGTGTGTGTGTGTGTGTTTGAAAGAGAGATATATAATAGGTTAACTAGTCAATCATTAAACAGCGCTGAGTTAATATTTAGAGAGTGGGTAAACATACCTTGATCCGTAATCAGTGGTAAATGTCACAGGAAGAGAAAAGTCACACGTGATTTACACCATATTTATTATTGTACTCGCATTACCTCAGAGAATCAGAGCTGAAATCTTTCTCGCATGTTCTACATGATGTAGTCTGAGGAACTGAAGAGATACATTGAGAGCTTTCACTTCATCAGCCATCAGCATCCCCATGTGTACACTACATTCACAAAAGTACCTGGGGTACCTGGTTTTTCTAGCCACGTATACATGGGTTGGAGTGGAAGATCTCCTGCTATCAGGACTGACTGATGGATCCTTGTGTATCCATCCTAGTGCACAAATCTCCACAAAATCTAGTGGAACATCTTCCCAGAAGAGTGGTGGATTTGGCGAGTAGAGTTTTGAAATGCTTATCTGCTCAGCATGGTTGTAAAGAGTGGTTATTTAAGTTACTTATTGCCAACTCAAACCGGTCTCGTGAACACTTGATAGCCTCTAGAAATACTGATGAATCTATAATGAATGAATTATACACTATATTGTCAAAATATGCGTTCACTCGAACTTGGAAACCCAAACCTGTTCCAGCATGGCAAAGCCCCTGTGCACAAAGCCAGCTCCATGAAGATCTGCTTTACAAGGTTTAAAGAGGAAGATCTTGAGTTGCCTGAGTGCCCTACTGAGCAGCTTTGGAATAAATTGGAACGCTGCCTTCCCCCAGGCCTCCTCACATCACCAACATCGGTACCTGACTTTACTGATGAACACAAATGTCCACATGCAAACTCAAAAATATAGTGGAACATCTTTCCAGAAGAGTGGATTATTAGTGCACATTGGGACCAAATGTGGAATGCAGTGCGCAAGAAGAAGCATTTACCATATTTAAGACCAGGTGTCCGCAAACTTTTGGCAATATAGTGTATATATGAATTATATGAGGTTGGGTCGAGGACGAGGATGGGTTCCATTTAGAGTTTGGTTCCTTTCTAGGTTTCTTTCATGTTTATCGTTTTGGAGATTTTGTCCAATGTCCAATGTTAAAATATCAGCGTGCTACAGATCAAATTGAGTAGAATTGGTCCAAGCGTTCTAATCAACAAGGGCTTTCCAGCTGCAGAACAGATGCTCGTGAGATGTTCTGATTTTGATGTGTGCAAATTTTTTATTTAATCCTTATTGAAATCACTGTTTTGACGTTTAATGTGAACAATTCAAACCACTGGAGTTCTTGATTTGTGTCTGCATTATTTAATTTTTCTATATAGCTGATTGGACAATAATTGCAATAACAAGCAGTTTGTTTGTTTTTTGTGTAAAAGTGGCTGATAACGTATGTGTTGTCTTCCTGTCGTCCTTGTTCTCGGCGTTCAGCACTCTTCAGGATGACTTCCTGATCCTTCACGAACAGGAGTATGACAGCCTTCTGGAGTGTGTCTTCAAAACGGAGTTCATCAGCCTGCTGTCGCAGAGATACGAGGAAAAAACCAAAAGGAAGCTGCCTCTAAAATTCGCCAACACGTGAGTCTTCGTACCCCGAGTTCGACGATTGACTCGTTTCTAAAAAAAAAAAAAAAAGGGGTTGATGATTTAATTGGTTTGCTTCTGATGTTCAGATTGGAGATGAAGCTAAAGAAGGAGAGCTGGGGGCCGTGGAGCAACGCCGGGTCTCGGCAAGTGCAGTTCATGCACGGTCAGGGAGATATAGCTACGTTGAAACCCTCCAACAAGATGCTGCAGGTCAGCATCGGCCCAGGCCTTCCTAAAAACTCACGTAAGTATCACGCTGTCATTCTGAGAGTGTGGAGAAACTTCTTCACCCTCTGACTGGTCTGTTCTGTAATCAGAAGTGTATCAGCTATGTTAGGAGCGTGATGTGGGAATGTGGGTGGAAACGAGAGTAGGATTACTTTAGACTTTGGTAAACTGTAAAAACTCCTTCTGGCATCTTTGTTGTTATTGTGTATTAGTAATAAAGTGCTGTGTGTAACTGAGTGTATTGTTTTCCAGGTCCCAATAAGAAAGGCCCCAGTATGAACCGTTCCAGCACAGTTAGAACTCACCAGAACATTCCAACACGGGTCGCTCCCGGCCCTCCAGGTAACACGGGAAACCCACAGGAAATACATACAAACAGACAGACAGACAGACAGACAGACAGACAGACAGACTGCCAAAGTCATACAAAGTCATTAATTTTTTAATTGTGTATGTTAATTTCAGTCGCTCATCAGAACGGTGGGCTGAAACATCATAATCCCAGTCAGAGGAACGTGCAGCATCAGAGGCCGGCCTCAGGTAATCAGTCCCGCCCCTTCCTGCCTGTCACTTCCAATCAGCTGAAGGACAGAACCAACAGGCAGATGTCTCAGCAGCCCAACCTGGACTGCCTCAGAGTGCCTGATCAGGGAGCTGCTGGGTGAGTGTACACACACACACACACACACACACACACACAAAACCATGAACATGACACAGTGTGTAACACAACTGATCTATCTCTTTACTATAACAGAAACCAGCGGGCATCTTCAAATGGAGGAATGTGAGTCTGTGTGTGTGTGTGTGTGTGTGTGTGTGTGTGTGTGTGTGTATGTGTGGGTGTGTGTGTGTGTGTGTGTGTGTAGTGGTGTGGTGTCATCAGTGGTGGTGCTGGTTGTGGTTTCAAATCTGCCTTATCAGACTCTGAGGTTTGACAGAGACGCTCAATTCCAAATCAGCCCCGACGCCTCGTTACCATAAAAAGGTCCTTATTTATATAATCCATTATTTACATAAAAAAAAAGGACCAGAACGCTGTTTAATGATAACATTTAAATTGTGGACATGTGATCAGAATCTAAATAAAAAGGACAGGAAGTACACTATATGGACAAAAGTATTAGGACACCTTATTTCGCCAGTCATATGTAATTCACTTGAACTGGGAGACCCAAACCTGTATGACAACCCAGCAGGAATTCCCCTGTGCACAAAGTCAGCTCCATGAAGATGTGAGTCTCAGTGGAAGATCTCCTGCTGTCAAGCTCCAACCCTATTGAACAATGAACGTGAACGCTGACTGCACCTCCTCACCTTACCTACCTGACTAACACCCTTGTGCCTGAATGAGCACAAATCTCCAGAAAATCTAGTAGAACATCTTCCCAGAACTGTGGTGGAGGTTATGATGAGAGCAAACGTGGACTTAATGTGGAACGGGACGTTCAAAAAAGAAGCACATACCAATCTTATGGTCAGTTGTCCACAAACTTTTGTCTGTACAGTGTACACCCAATCTACAAATTCCGTATGCTGTAACAGGATACAGCTTTTGTTTTGACCCATTATTTTAGAAGAAACTGGAGATGTGTATCAGTTCTAAACAAATATCTCATCTCAGAAAGCTGGAGGTTACAAAGCTGATTTGGAATTAATTCTGTTCTTGGCTTTTTTTGCTGTTGTTTGTTGTTTTGAACCTGAACCTCTCCTGGGTCCTCCGTACATCACACAAACAAATCCACGAGGTCCCAGGAGAGATGCATTCAGCCTGCGCTTTCACTCAGCAAACTCGGACTAGAAGAGCACACGGTCTTCTACGAGTGGCGCGAAAGGAGCCGCGAGATGTTTTCACCGATGATGGAAATGAAATGAGTCTCAGCTTTGTAGAGAGAAAAAAAAAAACAACATGAGATGTTAAAGGAATACTGGTGTGATGTTTTTAAACGCTTTCTAGCACATCTGTAGAATGTGGCGTGTAATTAACCACAGGGAATGGTTTAGTCATGTTTCCCTGTACTCAGAGCATGTTTACACAACCGCGGTTACAGTAAAACGTCTGAGGATGAAACAGACACTAGCAATTTCCTGTACTTGTGATAAAAGTAATTCATTGCACATATGCTACAGATGGGGTCTGAAAAACCACTATTCCTTTGAGTTCATTGTTTGGAAGTTCATGCAGTAGTTTTTGTGAAACGCTTGCATCTGCCGCCACCTTGTGGCCAACCTGAAATCATGACCTCATCAGCATTGAATGAAATCATTAATTGGTCTGAACCTGAGGTGATTACATGCCACGCTATGCTTGATTTAAAGTAAAGTTAACTTCGACCTCTCGGTTAACTTCACTTTGCTCTCGTGAAGCATGCTGTAAAGTTCCAGAGCCCTGGTGGAGTTCCAGAGCCCTGTGCGATGATGCACCTGTGAACCTGATTATTATTGTCATGTTGTGTTTCAGGGCTCACAGGCAGTCAGCTAACAGGCCCACCCCGGGAGGTGGGCGGCCCAAACCCGCTCCCAAACCCAAGCCTCAGGTGCCTCAGTGTAAAGCTCTGTACGCCTACGACGCCCAGGACACCGACGAGCTTAGCTTCAATGCTGAGGACATCATCGATATCGTTATGGAAGGTGAGCAAAGGGACCACGAAGTACAGGGATCATAAACACTATCAGATAATCACAGGAGTGCAAAAGAGACTGGTGTATTTATACTGAGATCTTGTGTTGAGTCTAAGAGAGAGCGTCCTGAACACCCCAAAACCACATCACCTACACCTAGCCTGGTTATATCACAGACACACAGACAGACAGACTCACAGACAGACACACAGACAGACAGACACACAGACAGACAGACAGACACACAGACAGACAGACACACAGACAGACAGATAGACAGACAGACAGACAGACAGACTCACAGATAGACACACAGACAGACAGACACACAGACAGACAGACAGACTCACAGACAGACAGACAGACAGACAGACAGACAGACACACACACAGACAGATAGACAGACAGACAGACTCACAGACAGACACACAGACAGACTCACAGACAGACAGACAGACACACACACACACAGACAGACAGATAGACAGACTCACAGACAGACACACAGACAGACACACAGACAGACTCACAGACAGACAGATAGAATTTGATGGCTGCAAAACGTCTCAAAAAAGTTTAAACAGGGTAACAAAGGTCTGGAAATAGTAAATGGACGTATTTATTTACATTTTAAACAGTGTCCATGCATACATAACACATAGATAGATCCATTTTTTTCAAACACGTGAGAAGAAAATGGTGGTAAAAGGTAAGCCAGTGTTGGGAGTGAAAATGGACAGTACTGTACTTGGAGTTGAGAGTATACAAGAACAAAAAAAGGTGTTTTTGTGGCTTTAGGAAAATAAACTAAACGTGTCTTTGCTCCCCAGACGCCTCAGGATGGTGGACCGGGAGGCTGAGAGGCAAACAGGGCCTTTTCCCAAACAACTACGTCACTAAGATCTAAACTCCATCTCCTGCAGCCGAGCAGCCCGTACCTCAAAAGACTCGTAGTGCAGTGTAAAACGGATGAGTGAGAGAACGAGGGAGAAGAACGCGACGTAGAGGAAGATCTTGCTGTGTAGTTTCACAGCAGCAGAATCTTTCTTGTACTTCGGTCTTGTCATGCACAAGGACGATGACCTTCACATCACAGCACACTTCTCTCCAGGGACAAGAGTTACGCGAGAGTCCCTGTGAGCACTGATCAAAAACTATTTATTGTATTTATAGCTCATGAGGTTTTTTTTTTTTTCATGTTCTTTTCCTTCTTTTGGTTTCACCATCAGCGATATTTAAATCGATTTCATCCGCAATCGATTGTACTTCGGGACCCTGAAGCCTTTATTTCATTACTTTTAAAAGCAGAAGGATTTTCTTGTGTAAATGAAGGTGCTTTACTGTGTCGCGGTTTATCTCTAATAGGTCTACGGTTTAATATAATATAGAGATTTTTTTTTTTTTTTTTGCTGCTAAATGCCTGATTTTAATCTAAAAATTGTACATCGGGACGTAAATTTTTATTCGAAACGTTCGTCTTTACGAAGTCAATCAAACCCGAAACCACGAAGCGCACGTGTTACTGCGTCGATGTCTGGTCAATACCAGAGACACTGGACGTGGTTACAAAGCACTTTATCAGTATGAAGTACCCCCACCTAGACACCCCCATCACCCCCTCCCCCAGGATGTAAATATATATAAATATAAATGAAGGTTTGCTAAAGATGCACGATTCTTCTGAAGGTCATTGTTTTTAAAAAAGCGATTTGTTTACATGCAGGCATTTTGCATCGACGTATCTAGAATATTTTGTAAAAAGAAATTCATGTGTACCGTCTCCCTCCGGTTTGTTTATTTATGCAAAATAGGGTTGTGTTTAGATGGAAAATGATTGGAACAAAATATTCCCACCGAATGAACTGTAAGCATTAAAATGATTTGAATGACTTCATATCCACTATACCCAAAATATGTTTTTTTTTTTTTTCAGTTTTTTGGTAAATAAATGCTCCTGGTTTCATTGTTTCTGCACACGGATACGTCTCATGCGACTGCTGGTTTCTGTTCCTGTTCATAATTATGTAGTATTGTGATATTGGGAAATACGGTAATTTTTTTGTCTTTCTTTTTCTGTTACAATAGAATGTTAGTCCATGTGACGAGTGCATGCGTCTCCCGTGAAAGAGTAGACGTTCTCTCGTTTTGTACTCTATATATATGTGTATGTATGTATATATACAGCGGGTAAAATAAGTATTGAACACGTCCCCATTTTTCTCAGTAAATATGTTACTTAAGGTGCTATTGACATTACATTTTTATCAGATGTTGGTAACAACCCATGCAGTCCACACAAAGAAATCAAACCATAGATTTTCATAAATGAAGTTGTGTGTGATAATGTGAAATGACACAGGGAAAAAGTATTGAACACATGAAGAAAGGGAGGTGGAAAAAAAGAGCATGGAAAGACACACCCCGGGTCATTGAAAATGTATATTAGCTGCTTCAGTCCCAACCAATAACCTGTATAAAGGTGTCCCTTCACCAAAGTGTCACACAAGAAACACTTTATGATGGGTTCCCTCAAGACCTTCACAACCTTGTTGAAGAACATCCTGATTTCTAAACTGTTGGGGTTATAATCCAGAAGTGGGCCAAACCTTTCACCATAAAGCAGCCATGAAGAGGTGCTCCTCGACAGATCGAGTGAAAAGAATAGAAGAGCTGTCTAAGAGCCAAGGAGCACTTGTGGAAAACTTCCGAAAAAACAGGAATCGAAGAGTCATGTCCTGTGTGCACGCTCACCATGCGAGACGCCACTGCTGAAGAAAAAGCATGTTGAATCTCATTTAAAGTATATACAACAATATGCAAATGTGACGTTACCTTGATTATGGGTTAGAGGTTGAGACCAAATGCCAAAAGGTCCAATTTGATTTAAAGAACTTGAAACAATTTTAAAGGAGTTTCAAAACTTGTGCAATTTGGGACAGCGTGCAACCATGACTCAGGTTACAGGGTGAAAGTTTGTGTTTCATGTCAGGAACGTTGGGATACATCTTCAATAATTGAGCCTTAGAATGATGAGCTCTATGGACCGTTTTATAGTGTATAAAATGAGTAGCACATAACATGGACGTGTGTATACACATATAGTACCAAGACATTCTCGATAAATCTGCTGCCATCCAATAGGATGAAGATGAAACAAGGGTGGACATTTCAGCAAGACAACGATCCCAAACACAGCTGAGGAAACTAGTCTAGATGGTCCAGCCAATCACCAGACTCGAATCCCATTAAAAAGCTATAGGAAGAACTAGAAATGAGTTTATAGAAAGAGGCCCAAGGAACCGCTGAGATAAAGAATGGGCCCAAACAAAAACAAAAAAACCCACACCTCAGAAATATATGTAACCGGGTTCTCCATACAGGAGGCATCTGAAAGTATGGAGTATTAAATACATTTCTTATACCAAATTTGGCTCAATAGCAGATGTTCTACACGAGCCCATGTAAATTACTGCAGTCATGAGACAGGTGTTTGGGTCTCCTAATTCAAGTCAAAGTTCATACCATGTTTAAAAAAAAAAAAAAAAAAAAAAAAAAAAAAAACCTTTAGTAAATGCTCTGATTAGAGGAAAAAACAGCAACGCATTTGTAGACAAACTGATCCTCGAAAAGTAGATCACATCATGCATGAAGATACTTTTCCCCATGCCAGGAGAAATGGACCATACATCAATAGCATCAAAAACCATGTATGTGGAGGAGTTTTGTAGAAGTACCAAAATACACTTTTTTTTTTAGGCCTTATCTACTCAAAAAAGTACCCATGACCACCATTTAGAGTTAGAACATCTTTGGACTTTTTATTGAAATGTTCCAGTCAACTCCTGAAGGCAAAAATTCAGCAAGAACATCTAAAAAAGTGACAGTAAAACTACTTAAAAAAAATTGAATTGCAAGTGGTACATGTTCATTTAAAAAATGAAAGAAAAAGATAAAAATTCAGTTAATTTGCACATAATATATACATCTTTAAAGCAGCAGTCCATTTCCAATGGCTGATTAGTGATAAAGTGCAGATTGGAGTCTACGATCGTTTGGGGGAAAAAAGATCAAGATGTGAGCAGAGAGGCAGCGAGGTCCTTCAGGAGTGAAGACTTCAGCTGAGGGAGCAGGCTGACCTTCATGAGCCTGCTGCTCGAGTACTTTTTCTTTACAGCCTGAAACAAGAAAAATCAACAAGGGAAAAAAAAAAATCTGAAAGCTAAAAATCAGTAAGTGCAATTTTACCTACCACGTATTTGGTGAGTCCCTCGTTAACCTTGACCACATTTTTGGCCATGTGCTTCATGATGGGCTTCAGGTGGGCCTCGCTGTAGGTGGTGTAGTACTCCTGCGTTGGAGACTAAAAGAAACCAGAAGACGTTGAGCAAGTTATGAAGCACTGGAAAGAAGCAAAGGTGAAAAGAAGTTCTTACCCATTTCTGTCCATCAACCACAAGCTGAGAGATGCACAGAGCAGCAGCACCAGTTTCTGAAGGATGGTAATGGACCATGTCGTAGTCCAACAGGGTCAGCTCGAGAAAATACTTGGCAAGGGTGTGCTTCTCTGCATCAGCCTGGAGAACAACCAGTCAAACAAGGCTCGGTTATAACCTTCAGCTAGTCAAGTGACACATGTAGGAGGTTTAGAAATAAATGGAACAGATAGGTTTCATTTTTCAGGTTTAAAATTAAAGACTGCAGAAACCCTGTTCCAATTAGCACGCAGTTTTATGCCCATCATCCAGGCCACTCAGATGCTCACACTAATCAAATAACCAACAGGAAACCTTACATTTCCAGCCTTGGAAGCTCTCCTGAGAAAGTGAAGAGGCAACGGGCGACCGAGCTCAAAGTTCAGCTCTCTGAGAAGCAGCATCTCCATTTCCCGAATCTGCGGTTTTGTGAAGGCGTTGTCCGTGATGTAGGCGAAATCCCCGACCTCTGGGACGTACATTTCTTCATACTTGGAAGCGAGCAACATTGCAGTGACCCCGACCAGCTGCAGTTTCCTCCGGGACACCGGTTGAGCCTAGAAATAGAAAATTCTAATATCTGGGAGGATGGGGAAAAAAAAATAAAAACACTGCACGCGACGACAAGTTATACCTGAAGGAAGCGATCGAGGATGGCGACGGTCATGTACAGGGTTTCCTGGAGAAGCTGGAACCTTGAGTGCACCTGAATGAGCCAGTCGATCAGAAGAGCACGCATACGCTCGTTGATCTCGTAGCCGTCCATGTATCTCGGACGGATCGACTGCTGGGCCTGATATAAAAACGCACCGATGGATGAGTGTTTAACAATCTAATCGATGCTGGGGGTTGTGATTGTTACAACTCCCTCACCTCAAGGCTCCGGAGGTACACGTAGATGTCCTTCACGTATTCAGAGCACAGCTGCGGGAGGTCCTCATCACCCCGATCGATGTCCTCAATGGGGCAAAGGGCATCGGAAAACGCCTGGCACAGCTCGTCTTCCTCCTTCATGGAGACGTCGGCCTGAACTGGTGAAGCAACCGGAGCAGGAGGGAGGACCTCTGGTAGAACTGGGACACGTTTTGGTTGCACAGCAGCTGGCTGAGCTGCTGCCTTAACACCCTTCTACAACAAGAGCAAGATCTTCATGAAGAAAGCAGGAAATTGAGAGGGAAAGTAAAAGCTGTACGAAAGGAACCGCAGTTACCGTAGTCTTTGCAGGTTTGGCAGCAAAGTTAGACAGTTCGCTCAGGACAGCCCTCCTCACTCCAACGTTAACAGCACCGGCCTTGCCACCAACTAGAGTCGGGTTCTCTGCATTGCGGTACTGAGAAAGAGAACACAAGCAGATTGGAAAAACAGGCCATGTCAATTAAGCGTTTGGAATGGTTTTGGCACCTGGAATATCAGTAAATCTCTAAATTACCTAATCAGCCAACACCCACAAGCTAGAAAATAGTCTACCAACTTGCTCTTAAGTAGTCAGATGGATCTCGGGGATATCTGATTGTAGGTTTCTCAGACACTTGTGTCCAAATCCACCATATGGAACCAATCAGGCCAAAACACACAGCCTTATATAGACCAGGGTGATGAACCATGTGAAAATGATCATTTATTGCAGTCATAATAAAGACAACTCTGAATAACAGAGGCCTACACACGTGCACAAACACTTGTTTTTATCCTGCAGGATCCTACACTACATGCTAATATCAGCACAAAGCCATATTGGGGTTTTAACTTAAATAGAAACTACAAAAAAAGCTAGATTTTAAGTTTAGCTTACATTTATAGCATTATTAAATAAAATATTAAAAAAAGAACCAATTAATGATAAAAAAATAGATTTTTTATTCCCTCACGCATGCTAATAGGTTCGGTTGATAACGTTGGCACAACCATAACCACTCCAGAATACAAAACAAAACACGTTTCTTACACAAATACTTACAACAGCGCGAAGGTCCATATTGGTGGCCGTGAAAAAGACTTAAAACCTCAAAAACGAATTTTTAACAACAAGATCGTGTGCTCGATTCACTCTCCCGTTCCTTTTTGTCCGTTCAAACACCAAGTGCGAGCGCAGGAACAACAGCGCAGCTGCGACGATTCAAATACCGCACTCTCTGCTCCCATTGGATAACGCGTCACTAAAGCGACGCATTTTATTGGATGATGGAATGTCAATCAAATGGGACGCGACACGCCGTATTGGGCGGGTCTTCGCTGCTCACCTCGTTTCCTATTGGATAGCGCGTCCTAGGACGATTTCCTATTTTTTATTTTTTAATTGATATCATTTTATAGCAATATTATTTGTTATTTATAGTAGAGATTATAGCATATTAATTGTGATATATATGGCAGGATCACATGTCATGTTTAAATATAATTTTATAGCTTTATATTTTATTATTTATAGCACAGGTTATAGTATATAAATAATAGATTTAATTGTATTGTAGAAATACTTTCAAGTTATATATTATAAATACATGTACAAAAATCTACAAACAATACAAATTTTTTTTTTTCAATAAAATATAGGAATCTAAAATTTTCTGTCGTCTCGCTGTATGTATTTTTTTATTTATAATTTTATAGAAAAAAATTATTTAGTTAGACAAAGCATGTTGATGCATGTTGATATAGAATAAAAAGAATTAAAAACAATACAAATGTCCTTTTTTTACGTTTAAGATGAAAAATAATAAATGTGGTTGAATATATTTCTTTTTCATTATCAATTTGTAGCAATATGTTTTATTATTTATAGTACGAATTACAGAATATAGATAATAGATTGTTTTGTATTGTAGATTTAAGTTAAAAATATTTAACATGAATGTAAACAATATTTAGGTTTTTTATATATTATGTTATAGCAATATATTTGGGTATTTATAGTAGAAGATATAGTATATAAATGGTGGCTACTGTTTTGTAGAGTTAAGTTCAATATGCTATATGACATGACCACATATAAAAAGTTTTTTTTTTGTGATTTCTTTTTAAAAGATAAAAATAATGTCATATTTCCATGTTCCTCTCTGTATGTGTTTATAAATATTATTTACATCAGTATCTTATAATTTACTGGAAGTTTTAGTATATAATTTGTGGATTGTATTGTATTGTATGACAAACAACACAATATTTTTTATTTACTTCAATAAAAATAATAATATACCATTTTCCGGTTTTCCAGCTGTAAAATGTCTACTTTCTTATTGTAATTTTATAGCTTTATATATATATATATATATATATATATATATATATATATATATATATATATATATATATAAAATTTTAACTTATAGTGCGTTATAGTATATACATATGTAAATAATTGATTGCAGTACATTGTAGATTTACGTTCAAGATATATACCATGACCACATATCACAAACAGAAAAATATCTCTTTTTTAAATTAACAATAATAAAATATGAGTTTTTTTTCTTTTTTTACATTTTAAACGTTTATATTTATTTTCAAAACTCTGTTCCCCTAGATGGCATAAATCGACCAAAGTATGAATAAGAGATGTAGATGTTTTAGGTTTTTTTTTTTGGTTCAGACGTTTTATATGTGATTTGAAAGAAAAGCTTAGATGTCATTCAGATACAGGTTTTTTGGTCGTCAAGCAGCCGCAAAAGTGTCGCAAAAACAACAACAACAACAACATGGCAGTTTTGGTAACTGTATTGTTTTTTTCTCCACTGTTATTACGACAAAAACCAATCACTTACGGCATTGAAATAAAAAATACATAAATAAATAATTAAATAATAATTGGCAGTTAATCTGCCCAACGAGATGGGGAAATCGCGCTCGCGCGTGCGAGCGCATGAACCAATCCCAGCACGGGAGTACGAGCGCACGGGAGCTTCATAGACCAATCATATTAAATAAAACGTAATTCCGTGATCCCGGGAGCCAATGAGCGTGTTGTAGGCGGGATTTATTTATATTTTACCCCCTCCCCTCTCTCAGAGTAGAACGGTTAATTTGCATATTCTGGGTCTGCGGGGTGTCATGGACGCCGCACTGAGGCGGGAATGGGGACTTCGGCTGAGAGCCGACGGCGAGCGGCAGGCGGGTCGGCGCTCCGGTTGACGAAAAGATAAAGGGAGAGAGAAAGGGAAGGGAAAAAAAAGGGAAGGAGGGGAAAAAGAAGAAGAAGACGGCAAAGTCGAAGTCATTTTTGAAACCGTTTTTTTTAGTACCGGATTCTCGAGATAACGATAGAGCTTAGCCTAGCATAGCTTAGCATAGCTTTGCTAACCGCAGGCCTCTTTTGGGGTTTCTCCCCCTCCCCCTTAATTTCCCCCTCCTCCCATTTCTCCTCGTGACGTTTATCACTTTTTTTTCCTTTTTTTATGCTTATTATTTTCCGGTCCGCATGCGCCCTGGGAGCGGGTCGGAAAGAAGCACGGCGTCGTTCAGAGTGAAAACAGGTAACGTACTACTTCGGTGTATACATCTATATATGTATTTATATGTTTATATGTATATAATCACGCTCTGAAGACCGACTAGCTATTGTTTGGCTCCTGGAGACGCTGATCTCGAGGCTCTCTCTCTCTGTGTGTGTGTGTGTGTGTGTGTGTGTGTGTGTGTGTGTGTGTATATATGTAATGTGTGTGTCCGACATTCATCTTTACGCCTGTTCCTTATTTTTTTCCCTCTCATCCGATTTTCTCTCAAATCATTTCTCAAATGTTCTATAACACCCCTGGTTTAAATTCACCTCCCCCGAAGTGTAAAGGCTTTTATTTCCCTTCTCATCAAACCCCCTCAAGCCCTCGATTTCAGACCTGGAGTTAATTTCACATCCGTAGTTATGTGTTTGAAACGATTTAATGCGTATCATGGCTATGTTTTATGTCTAATGTGTTTGGAAACGCGAATACGTTGTGTTTTTGTGGTTTCAACCTCTGTGTTTGGGTACACTTTAAGTCAGGCCACACCACACGTTGTTTTGTCCATCCGCCGAGCTAGGCATTAAAATAGTGCGCTGCGTAGTACGGTTCTGATACACCATGGAGTCCTGAATAGGGGTTTGGCCAATATTGTGGGGGTTTTTTATTGCGTATAGAGGTTTATATATAAATATACGTATGTGTGTGTATGTATATATACATATATGTATGTGTGTGTGTGTATATATAGATAATGAGTCACTCTGATTTATGCGTACAGATCACAATTTTTTTATAGTGACTAGTATAGAGTTTCAATTCCTCTATTAAAAAAAAAAAATGCACGCAAAACATACATGATTAAATAACTCGCTGTGTATCGCAGTCTAAAGTATGTCATCGAACACACACACACACACACACACACACACACACACACACACACACACACATGGTCCTCAGACAGCATGCAGCAGAATGTCGCCTGTGTCATGTGTTTTGCTGACAGCGAGGTAACTTGACATCTATAGGATCTACACAGCGATCCTCCAGAGAGGGAATTACAGCTCTCTCGCAATCCTCTACGTTCTGAAATCTGTATCCACCTCGGTGCCGGGGGGCGTTGTTGTCAGTGGCGGCCCCCACGGGCTCAAGGAGCACTCTGGTTCCTTGGCTCTGCGGCACAGAGCGGGATCCAGAGTTGAACTCCCGGAGGAGCTTAGGACGACAGTGCACATCTCACTAGTGGCATCTCCATCACCACAGCCACCCCCCTAAACACACACGTGTAGGTCGTAGTCTAGGCTTGACATGGTGTATTTAAAATATAATGCTCTGTGGTAGGTGAAGATTCTGATTTGTTCAGGGAAAGGAGGGAGAAATCATATGTCTTTTAGTTGCTAAACAACTGTGAGCAGTTTTTAAGAAACTTTTCTAGATCGTGAGCGTAACTGATCGTTGATTATCTGTTTCTAATTAATGCCTGGCAAAATATTTGTGGACACCTGACCATAAGATCCACCTTTTTAACACCCTGTTCCAGATTTGAAAGACACCCACCCACACACACATACACACACATACATACACACACACACTCTTCTGAGATAATGTTCACCTAGATTTTGGAGTGTAGGAAAGTCAGGTTCTGATTGAGGTGAGAGGGTTTGTGTAAAGACCAAGTAAAGCATAGCTTCATGGAGCAGGAATTGTGCATGTTCATGCTGAAACAGTTAGGAATCTCAAAGTAAAGGAAAAATGTAATCCTACTCCTTCCATATATTGTTTGTTCGTGTTTGACATCCAGCTTATTGTTGTAGCCCAAGGCTTATTGAAGCAGGCTTCACACTTTAGTGTGTGTATGGATATTGTCTACACAATGCCACCACTGCGCTGAACAGAGAGACCATGGGTCTCTTTAACAGCTGGCTGCTTTCATAATTTATGGAAACGCAGAGCTGCATTGGAAGTGTTGTGCTGCCTCGGTGACACAGACACAAGAGAGAGTTTGCTGGTTTATTTGGCTCAGAATTATTTTCCTCAGTGACTGGGGGTGTGTGTAGACGGATGCTAAATAGAGGGGGGATCTCATTCACATTGATGAGATTATTCTTTCGGGTATTGATAACCGTTAAGTAATGCAATCCTTTTTTCTTGCCATGACAGGAATAATTACGTTGGACGATTGCTTTAAGTTCTGCTATTTTATAGCTCACAGTCCTAGTGCATAGTCCTTCTCGAGTATAAGTACAAGAGGAGTTTTATGGGGGTTGAGCAGCTTTTGTATCTCTTGCAACGACATCAGACAGCTGTCAGAAAATAGCTAAGCTGTTAGATCTCCGTTTTTTTTCCTGTGTACGCATATTGTCAAATTAAAAGAAGACCAGTACAGAGGCTCGTAATGTCCCCAGCTCCATTATCCTGTATATTTTCCCCTTGATTTATTACATTAATAACGGCCAGAAGGCATTAGCCAGCAGATAGGTGTGGGATTGTTTGTTTTCTCAGTGTGTATATAAAACCCGGGTTGACCTTACTGTAATTCAGTGAAGACCTGACTTATGCAGAATGATGCAAAACTATTTGTATTGTACTTCAAATGTGGCACTCAGTTGTATTAAAGCCACACGGACCATTTTTTCCCCCTTGTTTCTAGAAAAATTCCTCATGTTTGCTTGTTTCTTTTTCCCTCTCATGCAGCTGCGGGATCTCCGGCCTGCTGATGACATAGGAACCGCCGTGTTGGTATTGTTTCCAGCGACTCGCGATGAAGAGCGAGGTCCAGACCGACGCACGCCGCAAACAGGACCCGCTGAAAGGGCCTCTGGTCAATCCCGAGCCCATGGAGACGGCCAAAAGTTTTCCCTCGGAGGTGGACGTGATCGGCAAGGCCGCAGGAGATTTCACAACGCTGTGCGCCGAGACCAGGCATCGACCCCTGAGAGACTCCGGAGTACGCAGAGACACCGAAAGGACCCGGAAGAAGCGAAAAAGCCAGCAGCCTGGACCTTCGGATTGCTCTCTGAAGGAGGGGAGGCTGAGCGAACCGGCGATTCCTCCACCCCGCCTGGAGACCCGCAGCGAGGACGAGCGAAACGTTGAATCCTCGTTCAGCGACTGCGCCTCCTCTCCGTCGTCCAGCCTGCGCTTTGGCGATTCGGACACTTTGAGCTCAGAGGAAGACGGTCGGCATCAGCATCACGTTAAACCCTCATCTGCCAGCGCAGGGGGAGGTGCAGGAGGAGGAGGTGGAGGAGGAACAGGCCCGACGCGTACTCTCCTGAGCCGGACTCGAGCCAGCAGGTCACACAAATGGGCACGCCTCGAAAACCCCGAGGCCAGTCACGTGAAGCGGCCGTGCCTGAGCTCGCCACGGCAGCTCAACAGGAAGCGATTTGCAAAGGGCGGTAACGGAGCTCAGCGCACTCCGAAGCAGAAGGAGCGCCTGCTGCTGCAGAGGAAGAAGAGGGAGGTGATTGCACGCAGGAAATATGAACTCTTACACAGCAGCAGTAGCTCTAGCGAAGAGCTGACCTCCGACTCCTCCTCGTCTTCTTCCACCGAGGGGGACGATGAGCTGTACGTGGGAGTGAGCAGCAGCCCTGGCGGTCAGATGAACAGCACCAACGTGGCCTCAGGTAAACCACAAACCTGGTCTCAGCTATGGAAATGTCTATGAAATCTCTGTTTTTAGAGTTTTTAAGATTTCAGAATCCCCCACCGTATGCCTCTTGCACCTTATGCACTCTCTACTGGCTGCTAGTGGGCATTTGGGCAACTGCCAGTTACCAAGGTTTCACTTGTACTATTAGGCAAATATCTACAGAACAAAACCACTCATTTGACCAGCAGTCAAATGTCATCCCTTCTACAAGACAGATTCTGTAGATACAGGTGTAGTGTAGTCAGTGTTCTAATTCATCCCAAAGCTGTTCGGTAGGGTTCAGGTCAAAATTCTATAGCAGATCTTTTACTACAACCAATGTAAAGCATATCTTCAAGGAGCTAGCTTTGGGCATTGTCATTCTGGCAACCAGTTTGGATCTTGTAGTTCAAAATAAGGGGAAATTTAATGCTACCGCATATTGTGTGCCTTTAACGTTAGGGTAATTTTTTGGGTAACATATGCCTGGAAAAGTCACGTCTCCCAATCCTCTTGTCCATATAATGTTGCACATCATGGTTTTTTCGGTCCGTTAGTTCAAACCGCTTGCTTTACTGGAATTGAACTGTGAAAAACAGACACTTTTCTATTTTCGGGAAATCAGACACTTCAAATTTACTCAAGAGCAGCAGGTTGGACCAAAATGTGTGGAATGTGTGTGGGATCTTGCCTCGCCTCTTTGATACAAGTTAGATTTATGTTACTGTTCATTCATCATGTAAAAACTTGATTCTATTGCATCGCTTGCACTAGTTGATTGACTGCTTTCAATGCAGATCACCAGATTTTGTTAACAGTAGATGTACAGGTGCAGATGCATTCGGTAGTTAATGTCATTCCAAAGCCACTCTTCCAAAGTGCTCATTTACGGTCCCAACCGAAAGTATTGGAATGGCCAGACCAATTCTATTGTTTTTGTTTTGAAACCCCTGGTGTGCATCAAACAGGTTGGCCTAGGAAAACCATAGCAATTGATTCCAAACTTTGAAAGCTGTGAATTAAAAGCAACAAATCGGTCACCTACATCAATAACCTCCACGGAACAGTAGGTGCAGGTTAGAAATCTCAGTACACCTTTTGAGGAAATATTTGCGAGCAGTAATCTAGAGAATACATTGCAAACAACTTGTCAGAAGTGAAAATTTGACGGCCAGATTGGAATTCACAAAGAATTACAGAGAGCTTTTGGAATTCAGATTAATCTCTGCTGAAGTGACCGAAAGACCAAAGTGTGGAGAAGGAAAGGATTTGCTCATGATCCAAAACATTTAAGCTTCTTGGTCATGCCTTTCTTTGGTCATGGAGGAAGTGTAATGGCTTGGGCTTATTGGGCTTCTTCATCTGGAACAGATCATGTTGATTGATGATTGAACTCATGATGGGAGCAGCAGAATGAATTCAGAACTCTAAAGAAACATTGTCCTCCAGGTTTCATTAAAATACCTTTTAAGCAAGTCGGGAAGAACCCCATCATGCAGCAAACAGCAAAGGACTTCGTTTGGAGGGGAGGAATGCAACGTTGAATACTGCCCAAGTTATTCACCAGACCATAATCTGGTACTTATGCTCACCTACAAATCAGGCAGTCTGCCATCATAGGTAGCCATGTTCTAAGTGGTTTAACACTTCTTGAGGTCAATATGGAAATGAAAGCTAACATTCTGATCCTAGGGTTCTCCTAAATATTCAGATTTTACGATACTTTGAGTGTCTATCCCCAAATTTTCAACAACAAAGCATTACAGTAAATGGTACATGTGGTTACTTCCTCCCTAGACTTCTTGGCATTCATGTGTGATCAGACCCACCACACAGCATTAATGATTCATTAGGCCAAGTTCTCTCTTGCCATCTATGAAAGGACGAGTTATACTGGCTCAGAAATTAATTTATATATTCGCACACACCATATGGACAAACGTTTGTGGACACCTCACAATAAGGTTAGTGTTTTTTGAACAACCCATTCCACATGTAGTCTTTTTTGCTCTTATAACCTACACGCTTCTGGGAAGATGTTCCACAAGTGTCTGGTTGTGGAGATTTGTGCTTATTCAACTGGTGTAGGTGAGGTGAGGACTCCTGGGGTACAATCTTCATTCTTCAGTAGGGTTGAGGTCAGAGCTCTATAGCAGGAGATCTTTCTTTCCAACCAGAGCAAAGGAGCATCATGGAGTCTGATCCTAGCCTGTATGTATATGTTCGAAATAAAAAATGTTCAACACTCCATAAACCTAAATCCGAGGGTAACGCGTCACAGCTGTTAGAACAGGCTGCTGTCTGTGGTTCAGAAGCAGGCAGCTCAACACTCTCACACCCACTACAGCGTTTCCTCGTCCAGCTGTTTGCCGTACTCATTACCAGTACAAGCGGAGGAGGCAAACGAAGGCCAGGGACTTTCTGAGCCATCTGTCACATGGAAAGGTTTGGCCTTCGGGTTTTCATGCGTAATTTTGTCCACACGCCTTCCTTATTAAGCATCGGAATTCTGACCTTCGAATCATAAATACTTTATTTGTACAATCGGCCTGACCGGTATTTACTTCGGTAAAGGAACGATAGATATGACCATAGCAGAGACCATAGTGGATCGAGGTGGATACATCATGTATTGAACGGATACAGGGTTCCTCCAGGACCAAGGTGCTACGTAAGACAAAACTGATTAGAACAACAAACACTTTTACCGAGCAGCAACAGACACCCGCATTTTGTCCAACCTGTACAAGTTAACACAGTGACCATGCAGTAAACAGAGCCAAATAGGTGATAGTGCAGCAAAGTGTCAGTTTAATAATACTTCCTGTCCATGTACAGCAGCAGTTACAGTGCAGAAATTGCATTGGGTGTGTTTTTGTGTCTGTGTCAGACCAGTGTCTTTGTGTTAAGTTATCTGATAAACGGGAATCAACACTTACACAGTCTGGTCATGAGGGCCTGACTGCTATGGTACTGCTTTTCAGACAACAGAAGGGTGTGTGTGTGTGTGTGTGTGTGTGTGTGTGTGTGTGTGTGTGTGTGTGTGTGTGTGTGTGTGTGTGTGTGTGTGTGTGTGTGAGAGAAAGGTGTGTGTGTGTGTGTGAGAGAAAGGTGTGTGGTCAGCCATAATGCTGGTGGCTTTGTGTGGTGGAATGTCTTTTGATGGAGCAAAGAAAGACCCAGATGATATTCTCAGCTGGTCTTCTCACATTTTGTGACACTGCACTTTTATCTGGCTGGTCAGAACTGTAGAGATATCATTAATAAAAGATTGAAGATCACGAGGAGGTGGTTTTCAGGAGTCGCCTGCATGGAATTTGTGGTGATCATCGTTTATAAAGGACCAAAGGAATAAAGCACCGCTGCATCAGTCTCGTTAGGTAGAGAGGGCTGAAACAGTAAAGGTATTATTGTGGGATAATGAAATGAAATTATTGACCAACTCTTTCCAAAAAAAATATGATTTCAAAAACAGCACTTATGATCATTTGCATAGTTACTTAGTGTGTATGTGGTGGTTGCTGTTTTGTAAGGAGCCGGTTCATGTTATATAATCTGTTCCGGGAAAATGCTCTAACCTGGAATTAAAAATTCTGTATGTACTGCTTTAACGTTTTTGCACTTGATGATAAATGACTGCCGCATTGATATTTTCCCATTGGAAAGATGTTGATCCGCAAGGATCCGTTGCAGAACCGAGACCAGCTTTCGGCATTCCGCTTGTTTTCATTCAAATGCTTGAATATATAGGTGTTGGTGTCTGCATTCGTATATACGCTATATGGACAAAGGTTTGTGGACACCTAATCATAAGTTGTGAAAGTGTCCTTTTGAACAGCCCATTCCATATTTAGTCTCCACTCTCTTTGGAAGATGTTCTGGATTTTGGAGTAGGCTTATGGAGATTTGTGCTCATCCAGAAACAAAGGAGAGTTGTAATGTCGGGTAATGATGAAGGTAAGGTAGCCTGGGGTTCAATCAGCATTCCAATTCATCAGTCAATAGTGTTGAGATCAGAGCTCAACCCATGTAAAGCATATCTTCATGGCACTGGCTTGGGGCACAGGGGCATTATCATGCTGAAACAGGCATGGGTCTCCTAGCTTAAGTGTAGGAAATTCAATGTTATATCATCTAAAGACATCATCTACAATTGTGTGTCCATCTTTGTTGAAACATTATGGCTAGTGAAGTCAGGTGTCCCAGTGCTTTTATCCAAATGGCATGTTGTATGATCTCAGTATACAGTAACTGATTATGGATGCGCATTATCGATTGTGTAAATATTTAAGTGAATGTGACAGCTGTTTCACGTTTAGGCCGTGAGGCCTCAGAGCTGGCGTAACACTGTAAACAACCTCGTTCTGTGTTTTTCGACAAACCGAAACGTAATTTTGAAGATTTTATCATATTCATTACATGACGTAAATGTCATTCATTAACACAGGGAGAGCTGACTCGTTTTTAAATGATGATAAATGTGGATTAGATCCCGAGTCGCAGTTGCCAGGTTTGCTGCCTTTTTTTTTTTTAATAAAGCATATCTGCTGGTGTAGTTTTATCCTCTCTGCAGCACTTCAGTTGTGGGTCCAGTGTCCAAAAAGGCCAGAGGTTTCTTCTCCTTGGACAGTCTGTTGGACACACAAATTGCATAGATGATGCTTTGTATTTTGATGCATTCCTTTTTCTCACCGTCTCTTTCTCGCTCTGTCTCTCATTCTTTATCATGTGACATCAGCTAGGCATGTCCCGATTAATCCTTTACAGACTAGACTGACTGCGATCCTTCCAGAGTGCTGCCGCTTACCCCTGCTTCCCCTTTAGAAAAGAGGTGGCCTAGATAGGCTGTGTTTTGAAGCAGGCTGAAAAAAGTCTCCTGTTTGAAAGGCTGCACAGTCTGTTTTGTAACGCCGACAACGTCCTGCATACGTCAACCGTGGCCATTATATTCATGCGACTTGACTTGTTGTAGACTCATGATGTGACCCTAGCTACACATCAGCCTGCAGTGTTCATAATATTTTCTTCAAAACACCCATCAAAGTTTACAATGCGCTACCAGGATGATTGTAAATATGTAGGTTCTCTTCTCGTGAACTAAACTGTTTTTGGGAAGATGTTGCACTCAATTTGTGAAGATTTGTGAGATTCGTTCAGACACAAGGGTGGTAGTAACATCAGGTAGTGGTGAGGAGGCGTGGGGTGCAGACAGCTTTCCAATCAGTCAGAGATCCTCCACTCCAGCCCATGCAACGCATATCTTCATTTTAAGCGAGTTTGTGCACAGGGGCAATGTTATGCAGAAACAGGGTTGGGTCGCCTAGATCAAGTCATGCCAATGCATCCAAAGACATCCTGTATAAGTGTGCAGCGGGAGCAGTTTGGGGAAGAACCACATATGGCTGGGAAAGTGTTTGAATGGACAAATCGGCGCAAGTTGGAAAGGCACGGTGGCTGAAACGTTTTAATTGGCAGTACACGGATAGCATGATCTCGAGATAAACTCGTCACACCATCATAAGAGGTTTATTTATTATATTTTCTCCTGACCTCCTTCTAAAATTTTTTTTTTTCCCCCCTATTTATGCACCTCTTTATAAAGCTAGAGCTCAATTCTGTGCTTATAATTACGGGTTTTGGGAATCAAAGAAGGCTGTGGCCAAACTGAATGGAAAAAAAAACGAGTAAAGTCTTCATATTCTTTGTGTGTGTGTTTCCTGTTGAGCAACATCATCTACACTCCCACTAGTCTCCCTGCTGTTATTAGACTTTAGCACTGCAAGAGCTTACTTAACCATGACTTTTTGGTGTTGTGGTTTAAGCCCAAATGTGCGTGCGTGCGCGCACACACACACACACACACACACACACACTAATACCACGCAACCTTTTAAGACCTAAAGAGACACGTGTGGAAATCTGCTGTTTTGTAATCCTACAGAATCGAACAGGCTTTAGCACTTAACACCGTCCTTCATATCCGTCCCTCTCTTTCTGAAAAGGCCGAAGCCGCTGCCAAGCGAGACGTCGGCTGTTCGCATTCTTTACAGTTCTCAGACATCTCATAAAAAAGTGTCTGCGAGTTACAGTAAACAGCCTTTTCACTGAGATCGGAGCCCAGAAATACTTACACAACTTGTGTGGCAGAAACAGTAAATATTTAAAGGAGTCTGTATTTGCTAAGGCCGTTAACTGCTGAGATAATCTCGGTGCGAAAATCCCACAGATGCATTACGAGGAAACGAACAAATTCGTGGCATTTATGATGCACAACCCACATCCCATACTTGTTTCTTCTTCTTTTATCTGTTACAATTAGGGATTGCACATGTCCCCATACTACTCTCCTCTGCATCTGCCTTTTTCAAACCAACTACCTGCATGTCTTCCTTCACCACATCCATAAACCTCCTCTTCGGTCTTCCTCTTTTTCTCCTTCACGATGGCTCCATCCTCAGCATTTTCCTACCGATATACCCAATGTCCCTCCTCTGCACATGTCCAAACCATCTCAATCTCGCCTCCCTCATTTTGTCCCCAAAACGTCTTACATGCGCTGTTCCTCTAATAAACTAGTTTCTAATCCTGTCCATCGTCGTCACTCCCAATGAAAACCTCAACATCTTTAGCTCTGCTCCCTCCAGCTCCACCTTCTGTCTTTTACTGTCTCTTAACCATACATCGCAGGTCTCACCACAGTCCTATAAACTTTTCCTTTCACTTTTGCAGATACACTTCTATCACTCATGCTATGACTTCTCCACCCACTCCACCCTGCCTGCACTCTCTTCTTCACTTCTCTAACACACTTTCTATTACTTTAGTGTTGACCCCAGGCACCTGAACCTTCTCCACCTCCTCTCTCTTAATCCTTTCCATCACCACTGCAAACAGGAAAGGGCTCAGAGCTAATCCTTGATGCAGTTCAACCTTTACCCTAAACCAGTATGTCGTTCCTGCTGCACACTTCACTGCTGTCACACTGTCCTCATACATATCCTGCACCACCCTCACATACTTCTCTGACACACCAGACTTCCTCATACAATACCACAACTCCTCTCTCCACCCTGTCGTACGCTTTCTCTAAATCCACAAACACACTGTGCAACTCCTTCTGACCTTCTCTATACTTCTCAACATTCTCAAAGGATGATGGTCATGTTGGTCACAGATGGTCACCTCTTTGCTCTGCCTGGCTTCCAAAATTCTGTTGAACAATCTGGTTAAAATCTCCACTGCCATCTCTCCTAAACATCTACATGCTTCTACTGGTATGTCAACTGGGCCAACCGACTTTCCACTCTTGAGCCTCTTAATAGCTGCTCTCATTTCCTCCTTACTAATCCTATCCACTTCCTGCTTCACCATCTCTTTATCATCCACCCTTCTCTCTCTCATTTTTCTAATTTATCAGCTTCTTAAAATATTCCCTCCATCTTCTAAACATACTCTCCTCACTAGTCAACACATTTCCATCTCCATCTTTTATTGCTCTAACTTGCAGCACATCCTTCCCAGCTCAGTCCCTCTGCCTGGCCAATCGCTACAAATCCTTTTATCCTTTCTTAGTGTCCTCCTCCTACAGCTCCTCATATGCCTTATCCTTTCCTTTTGCCACATCGCTCTTTACCTGCTGCCGCATCTCCTTGTACTTTTGCCTACTTTTCTCATCTCTCTGTCTATTCTGTTTCTCCAACCTCTTTCTCCTTATGCTCTCCTGCAATTTCTCATTCCACCACCATGTCCCTTTTTCTTCCTTTCTCTTTCCAGATGTCACACCAAGTACCTTTCTATCTGTCTCCCTTATCACTCTTGCAGTAGTTGCCCAATCATCCAGCACCTCTTCACCACCACCGAGCCCCTGTCTGACCTCTTCCCTGAATCTTACAATACACTCTTCCTCCTTCAGTTTCCACCATCTTATTCTTCTTTCAGTCCTCACTCTCCTCTTCTTCACCTCCAAACCATTAGTCTCCAATCTCCTTCAGGTTGCATCTCTTGTATAGAAAATAGTCCACCTGTGTGCATCTTCCTCCACTCTTGTCACCCTTATGCTTCTCCTTCTTCTTAAAATAAATATGAATCTTAAGTCCTTAACGATTATGGCCTCTCCTTACGGCCATACCGACCCATGACTGCTGTTCCCTTCATGAACATGCCCATTGAAGTCTTTTCTAGGTACACTCTCCACCACTTAATCTAACACACTCCAGAATTTGTATTTCTCCTCCATCTCACAGGCCACTTGTGGAGCATATTTATTTTTTTATTATGATGGGATTCTTGATTTATCACCCCTTCAACTTCCAGCTTCACATTCATCGCCTTATCAGAAATTCTCTCCTCCACTACACTCTTACTGTACTCTTCCTTCAGGATCATTCCTACACCATTTCTCTTTCCATCCACATCCATACCATGATAGAACAGTTTTAACCCCCGCCAATGTTCCTGGAATCTAAGATTGTTAATGTCCTTTCTACAGTCTTATACAGTCATTTGAGGTTTTGGAACCAGGAGCTACTGAGCAACTCATAAAATAGCTCAACATTTGAGATCATCATAGATCCAACACTAGCTTCTCCATTCCAGAGCCTTTAATCACTCAAAGAGGTCGAATGTACAAACTCTACATGAGGTGGAATCCAAATGTCACTGGTACGTCTCTAGCTGGTTCGGGATGTTATCGGGCTCGGCATCTACTTCTTTAATGAGGTGGGACACGACTGGAGCTACATGTCAACCTTTTTCCGCTCTATCATATCAGCTACCTTTCTCCCTTTACCAGTCATAGTACCAACATTTTAAGTTCCCACTATAACCACCACTCTCCTACACTTCTCCTTTCTCTGCTGTCTCTGTAGACGTTTTCCTCCTTTCCTTCTCCTCCTTCGGCCAACAGTAGCCCAATTTCCACCGGTACCTTGTTGGTTAACGATACCTGTGGCGGTAGTTGGTAACCCAGGCCTCGACCGATCCAGTATGAAATTTATGATTCGTGATCCGCATATTTGATTTGGTACGTGTTTTACGCTGGATGTTCTTCCTAACACAACCCTCACTATTAATCCGGGCTTGAGACCGGCACTAAGAGTGCACCAATTGTTGCTTGCGAAATCCATACAGATAGTTTTTCCGGCTTCGGATCCACTGAAATTGCGAGAGTGGTCTCTAGAAAGGAATCATTTACTCCACGCGCTGTTTGGTTTTACAAAGACTGAGGCTGCACATAGATCTTATAACAACTAATAATACTTTATTAGTTAATCATTTTCATTATTTATAGCCTTGTCTTTTTGACTGTGGATTTTTTCTTATATAGTCATGTTTTAAACAGGGCACCCCAATAATCAGCACTTCCTCAATCATGTATTTACAGAAGAGGTTCGCCGTGACGTATCTGTCTGAATTATCTGTCTGAATTATGATTTTTAACAAAAGATTTAATTGCAGAATTTAATTACAAATACAAATTTCAGCATCATAAATGATTCAACATATAAGTTTGTCCTTAAAGAGTGAGCCAGTGGAAAGGAAAAACTTCCTGAGATGGGATGACGAAGAAACCTTGAGAGAACCAGACTTAAAAGGGAACCTCTTCCTCATCTGGGTGCCACCTAATGGCTATTAATTATCGTTATATTGTTATTGAGGTTATGAACTGTTCAGTGCTGGAAACTTGAATGAAATAACTGTTCATGGCAGTTGTCGCTCTAAGCCATTATACCAAACTGTCCACACTAATCCCCATCCAAATCATTTCTCTGAATGGATTACGCAGGTCTGGAGCTCAACAGAGCGCATCTAAAACGTCCCTATTCACCAATACAACCTTGATACCCCTCAGGTCTACTCAGGAATTAACAAATAGCCTGCAACTTTTGAGCATAATAGACCAAAAGTTCCTTATTGAACACTTTTAATGTACTGTGTGATGCAAAACCATGAATATCTCGGAGACAGAATCAGGTTTCTTCATCTGAGTGTTCTGTAAACGATGTGCTGGATTTAATTAGATGATTAAGCGTGTGGGGAATGAAAGCACGAGGCGCTTCTGCCAACTGTAACTATACTGTGAACCTGGACATGTCATAGTGCCGGTGTTGTCTCTCACATCATACTCGCACAGCCTTATCTGGTTCTTGGTGTTAGTTATGTGAGCTGTCATCATGAAGCCACAAGCTTGTGGCTTTGAGACAACTGTGGCAAACCCAAATGCCCTGCACCAACTGGGGTGATGGAAAAGGATGTTGGTATTTGTATATATTTTTTTTAGTCCTTTTATGGATTGTTAGTTTAGTGCTTCCAATAAAAGTTGAATATGTTCAGGAAGATTAAGGGAAAGTTGAGTCTCCCTCTTACTCGCTCCTTTGCTCTCTTCAGTGTTCATTTCTGCTCCATGGGAAGTGGGTGGGTGGTTAAGACTGCAACGCACCAGAGCAACTCCTCTGAGCTCAAGGGGCTTTTTCTTTTTCACCCCACACCCTGATCCTGGAGGGCCGATGTTGGTTTCACTTCCAATCCTTTAGAGAAATGTTAAAAATACAAAAGCTCAAGGCTGAAAGAGTCAGACCTCTCATTGTAGTAGGCTTTTATGGTGCAGTGTTTGTTCTTCTTAGATTTCTGACTCACCACTGAATTCCTGATGGTCCTTGTAGTTATAAAATAAAAAGCAAAAACCTTAGTAGTTAATTTATCAACATTTAGTCCTGTTTTTTTTTTCCCCTGTCCATCTACACCTTTTAAATCTATTCCAAGTGTGTGTCTTTATGAACATCCTATTCCACATTTAATCCATATATGCAGTTATAATGAGCTCTGCTCTTCTGGAAAAATCTTTCACTAGATTTTGTGTAGATTAATTTATCTACAAAGGTATTTGTGTTTTATTTAGCCACAAGGAAAGTCAGGTACCGATGTAGGTGAGGCGAGGTCCCGAAGGCCTCTCAAGATCTTCCACTCCAAACCATGGAAACAGTTAGAAAGGGAAAAAAACACATGGCTGGAAAAGTCAGCTGTTCCAATCGCAGTCCTGCTCAGCCCTGTGGCTTTACATGCTAAATTGATTCTGGAGCTTAAATCTTCTTTTAATCAGGTTTTGAAGAAATCTGAATTCAACTAATGTGTGTATGTGTATATAATCCCATTATATATCACTTTCCCATATTAACAAATGCAACTTCATACCATAACAAAATATAATTAAGCACAGGATATACATTTCGTTCAATTTTGTTCGCCTGGCTTTTGAATAAGAGCGAACTCTGGGAGAGGTGTGCGACTCAAGCGAGTACCACCATCCTCCTGGGTGTGTTGTTAGGGCAGTGAACCCTACCGAGTGCTGCTGCTGCTTAGCACCTTCGCCTCTCCCTAGCACGAGAAGCAAACAAGCAGACGCTGTGCCGATGCGACGTCTGCGTCACACTGCTCGACAGATAAAGTACTGGCAGCACATTTGGTGCTATTTGCACAGCTGATGAAGTTCTTATCATGGCAGATCCTCATCTGCTGGGATTTTATTTTTTTTTAGATTTGGAAAATTTATAGCATACTTTTTATATCTGTTCTTTCAGGAGATGCTGTGGTTAATACAAAACTAAAATGGAATAGCCTATTGCCTGCACTTACTTCCTAGTAGGAAGTGTTGCCATTGTTATAGGAAAACGGCAAGGATGTGTGATGATTTTGTGTGCACCTGTTATAAATCACTCTCTCTCCTTCACATTCAAATTCATAAGAACACCTGATCATTTATGCAATTAACTAATCAGCCAATCATGTGGCAGCAGAACCGGTTTAAGTGTTGAGTTCAAGTGAATCGAAAATTTCATGCGATCACATCCCACTATATCGTTTACAATTGTTTATGGGAACAGTTTTGGGGAAGAAGCACATATGGCTGGAAATATGAGTTGTCCCAATGCTTTTGTCATTTATAGTGCAGGGTTTGCAAACCTGTTTCCGACCTGTCGAGAAATTAACAGCATGAACTTCAGCAGTTTGAGCTACAGGACCTCGTCTGTTGGATCGGACCACATGGACCAGCCGTCGCTCCACACGTGCATCGATGAGCTTCATCCGCCCGCAACCCTGTCGCCGGTTCACCACTGTTCCTTCCTTGGTGCACTTTTGATACACTGACCACTGCAGACCAGGAACATCCCACAAGAGCTGCAGTTTTGGAGATGTTCTGATCCAGTCGTCTAGACAGGCTTCAGGTCTGAAGAAATATTTGGCTGCTCCATCACCTTCAGTTTTCTCAGCAAGGCAGTTGTTATCTTGGTGGTGTGCTTGTGGTTGTTTTCATGTTGGTAAACTGTTGTTCGGGCAGTTTCTGAAGCTAGGCATCATGTTCTGCTTCAGAGTGTCACAGTACATGTTGGACTCCATGTTCCCCTCAATAAACCGCAGCTTCCCAGTACCAGCAGCACTCATGCAGCCCCAGACCATGATGCTACCACCACCATGCTTGACTGTAGGAAGGCCACAATTTTCTTGGTTCTCCTCACCAGAGCGTCGCCACACATGTTGGACACCACCTTAATTGGTCTCATCGGAGCACAGGACATGGTTAAAGTAATTCATGCTCTTGGGGACAGGTTGTCTCCCACAATGTGTTTGAAGGCTTTCTCGTTAGCCAGCTTTAGAAGAGACTTTCTTCTGGGACGACGGCCTGCAAACTGACTTGTTGCAGTGTGCGGTCTGAGCACTGACCTTGTTGCGTTCCTGTTTACCACAAACGCAGTCTGTAACTCGCCTTATAAAACACCCTGAGATTGCTCATGGGAGGAAAACAGCAGGGTGAGCAGCCAATCAGATGCGAGTAACACAGAAAGCACAACAACATATAAAACAAGCATTTGCAAACTTCAGGCTGCATCTTTTTTTTTTTTTTCTTTTTTCTATATTTGAGTTGTTGTTTATTTTAAAGCATGACCTACATTTGTACCCCGGGACTGAACACATGCTGACTTTATAGCCAAACTCAAACCTTTTTTTTTTTTTGTAAATTGTAAGAGAAAGTGT
This sequence comes from Silurus meridionalis, assembly GCF_014805685.1. NCBI lineage: Eukaryota > Metazoa > Chordata > Actinopteri > Siluriformes > Siluridae > Silurus > Silurus meridionalis. Next base: position 2,104,236 of record NC_060909.1, read on the forward strand.
GAGGAAAGGAGGGCAGATGACGTTCACGTGGTGTTTATGTGGCTTTCTCTCGGTATTTGGAAACTCTTGAGGGCTTTCTCAGAAGTCGTGTGGTCTTGAAATTGAAGCGCTCGTGCGTCACTCGATGCTTTCACTTTGTTCTAAAGTTATTCGTCTGTGTTAGCTGGATGTATTCACTGAGCACATATCCTGTATGCACGAAAGTGTTAGGACACCTGACTTTTTCATGTGGTTCTTCACACGAACTATTACGTACACAATTGTATTGGATGTCTTTGCATGTGGTAGCATGAGATTTTCTCTCCTCTGTTGAACTAGGAGACCCAAACCTGTTCCAGCCTGACAATGCACCCGTGCACAAAGCCAGCTCCATGCAGACATGCTTCACATGGGTTGGGGTGTAGATCTCCTGCTATAGAGCTCTGACCATCATTACCTGATTTTGTTTACACTCCTAAATGACCACAAGCACACTCCAAATTCGAGTGGAATTTCCCCCAGAAGAGTGTGGTGTCTTTTTATTGTAAGGATATGACTAAAGGATTAATATTTTGTGTGTCTCAGGTGCATTGGATGAAGATGTGGTGGTGATCGAAGCTACCCCCGCACCCCCGGTTCCGGCGAGCGAGGAGATCAACGTCACTTCCACCGACAGCGAGGTTGAAATTGTAGGAGATGCCTACAGGTGAGATTGTCTAGAGCGAAATGCGCCTTTTAACATTGTGTCTGGCCCCAGTGTGGATCTCAGAGTGTGTGTGTGTGTGTGTGTGTGTGTGTGTGTGTGTGTGTGTGTGTGTGTGTGTGTGTGTGTGTGAGGATGTACATCTGGGCCCTGAAATGAAGCTGACAGGCTCCACTTGTGTGTAGGCATTCATGGTTCTCCCAGCTGTTGCCTTGGACTACAAGGTCAGGCTCAGTCAGAGCTAATGTATTTCCTCCCTTCACTTCCCAGGTCTCTGTTTCTCTCTCTTTCTCTCTCCAGCATTAAAGATCGAACAAAGTCTGTGTCTTTTTGACAGACTAGTTTCAGTTTCAGAGAATCCCAAGGTCATACTCTCTCTCCCTGAGGCTCTCCATAAAAAAGGCCTTTGACAAAAGAGTTAATCAACATAAAATCAGACTTTTCAAAGCCGTGAACTCGTTTATACCCATGCTTATTGGTGAATTATTTTAAGCTATTCCTCCTCCCCAATAACAGTTGAGTCACGTCCTTACTAAGATAACATTTTGCCGTATCTGCAGCCCCGTATCTCAAACAGTGATGCAGCCATGATTATATCACAACCTGAGAAAAATCTTACAGCATGCAAATACACAGATGTTCTTTTTACATTGATTTATTTGTTAGTATAATTTGTATAAAATGTGCATTATGGAGGAATGTACCGTACATGTAGGGGCGTGGCCTCTGTAGCCCTGCAGTAAGTGTACTGTGTGCATGTGATTGATGAATCTGGTTGCTTGAACCAAAATTATCCTGCAAAATTAAAAAAATATATATATTTTTTTATACTACATTTAAGTTTCCTGTTATAGACTCCTTTGCCCAACCTCTTGTGCTCAGTAACCCAGAGCCGTAAAAACAGGCAGGGATTTTCCTTGTTCAGAACTAGGTCACGTTGGCCTGAGTTGTCATTTATGCAACGTCAACAACGACTTTTTTACTCTGGTTTAAAAAAAAAAAATTGCAAAAAGAACTTTGAATGTAACGTTGAAACTTATGCAGGCAAATAAAACAAGCATCGAATGTTATTCACTTCTTTGAAAATTTGCAGAACAAACATTGTATACAATACAGGAGTTTTATATAAAGCTGTTGGGTTTGCTGGCGGTGCAAAAATTGTAAATGTGACCTGGTTTATTGGTGCGCCGGTTCATTTATTGGTGCTATTATCATGTTTTATTGCTACTTTCTAAATCCCACCAGATACTCTTTTCTTTAAAATAGGATCAATGAGATAACCAATGCTAGTATATTATGTGGTCTGTTACCTAACCTACTCATTATGCGTACAGACTACTGTGTAATACCTCAGTGTAATCTGCATTATGCAAAAGCTTCACCACCTGAGCTTTAAAATGAGAAAAGGCTAGTCTCATAGACTGGTTATTAATTTTAAAACATTTGACTTATTGACTTTTTTTTTTTTTTTGGCAAAATATGCACTATAAGAACAAAAGTATTGGGATAACTCTCTTTTCATGACTTCCAGCCATATTTGGTTCTTCCTCAAACTTCCTCAAACCTGTTCTAGCTTGACCAGTGCTTTACATGGGTTGGAGTGGAAGATCTTGAGCGGCCTGCTAGAGAGCTCTGAACTCAACCAGTTTGAACACTTTTGGGGTGAATTGGAACTGTGCCCCAGGCCTCCTCACCTCACCTACATCAGTAGATTTGTTCTGCAGTGATTTAGATTATTATTTTCGGTGTAAACACTGAGTATTGAAAAAATAGTTTTGGTTTCCATACTCTTACCATATTCGAGTTTCTAAAATATTAAATTCGTAAAGCAAAAGCTACAGGTCTATACTAATCCGGGTACATTTCTGAAAACTCTTCGTGTCCACACTTTCGTTTTCATTTCCGCCTGCCGTTTATTTACTTTCGGGCTCTTTGAAACATCACGGCAATGGCTAAAAATGTAACCTTTTTTCACGCACAGTCCGCATTGTTTTTAAATTTGTCTAGAATGTTTTCAAAAAGTTCGTTGACTGATAAAGCCGTCTCAGTGTGGACAAAGCGGAGAGATAAATAATGTGTTCAAAGTGTATTCGTGTGGACATGGCCAAAAGCCATTTTTCATGGACTTGCTGTAGGATTGAAGGTTTACAGTTTAATGATTAGCATTACATTGGTTTAGAATTGCAGTTTTAATAAAATTAACATGGTTTGGGATCGATTTGTATGAACTACAGACGCTACAGCCTTCCGAAAATTATCTGGTAATATAGTTGCATACATCAGAGATTCTGACTTGGACATCAGAGGTTGTAACATAAGGCATGTTATAGTTTGAACTTCAAAGAATGAATTAATTGAGATGTTTAATATTGTTTTAAAAATCTTTGTTTGCATATTTGAGCCTGGAAAGGTGGAATTTTGGAATAAATGTGTAGGAACCTTGTATTTAGCATTTTCAAAACGAACAGGTGTACAAGATGTACACAGGCCCGTATCACAGTCCAAATGAGCGTCCGGTTTGTTGCAGTTTCAGTCCAATCAGTAGTGAGTAATAGTGAGCGTGGTCAAAGATGTAAAAAATACACCCTCGGCACGGCACACCGGAACTCGCTTTAAACTGAGATCTGTACAATTGAGAGAACGTTAACAAGCTTTTGGCTTTTGAAGATTCATGTGGTGGTTATTTATTTATTTATTTATTTATTGCACTTAAGGTAAAAGAAAAATGATAACAATGTTAACATGCTCATCTGAACCTTCAAATTCTTCATCACCTTCAACCAAGTACATGTTCCTATATTGTGCTCCACAGACCATCACCTCCATATCAGTGTTTCAACACGCCGTTCCGGATTTGTTCCCCATTTGCTGTTGAAATATTTTCTTCTCGTTTGGTACCAGATTCCAGGGCTTGGCCTTGCGCTGTTTATTTAGGTCCATGGGTATAAGTGAGATCAGACATTTATATGGAGGAGGCTCCAGTTCATCCTGAAGGTGCACTTTGGGGTTAAGGAGGGTAGAACTTTGCGCAGGACATTTAAACGCTTTGTTTTTTTTTTTTTGTTTTGGTTTGTTTCAAGCCAACCTTCATACCAACAACAATGTCTTCAAGGAGCTCAAGCACACGAACATCATCTTGCTGGCTGGTGTTCTATTCAGTCGCCTCGATCCATTATCTTATGTTTTGAATCACTTGACCGTCTTCGCGTAGGTGAGTCTCGTAGCGTGTGTGGTGGAGAAACCATTCTCTCGTTGCCTCTTGTATACGGAGCGTCTGAATCGTGAAGAGAGGAGAGAAAGAATAGAAACCACGGTGCCCTTTTGTGTACATTGTGTGTTCTGTTCCACCCTAATTTTAGACTTTTAGAAGAAACAAAAATAATTTTTCTACATGCCTATATCACAAGACCAACAAGTGAACAAGTGCACAAGTGCACCGTGCTCGAGCAGCACATACCCCGTTCCTGCATCGCTGCCAGTTCCACCACTCAGCAGCCCTGATGAGCCTCTGGCTTGTTTACTGTGTTCCCCTCCCCCTCTGTAGCACCTCTCTCTCTCTCTCTCTCTCTCTCTCTCTCTCTCTCTCTCTCTCTCTCTCTCTCTCTCTCTCTCTCTCTCGCATTCTTTCGATATCATCGGCTCTATCTCTCCTGTTTTCGTAAAGGTCAGGAAACCTATTATTCTTGATAACATGGTAGGCAGCACCACCGTGCTGGTGCACTTCTGTAGACTCATGTTCTTATGGGGGAGGGAGGAAGTGTGTGTGTGTGTGTGTGTGTGTGTGTGCACGCGGCAGACGATAGGACCACTGGGGTTAGGTAGTGGATCTGAATGCCAATCTGCCTCATCTCTCAACTGAGGAATGTAGGAAAGCAGTTAGAGGCAAAGAGAGGGGGAGGTGTGTGTGAGAGAGAGAGCGCGCAAGCGCACATGAGCAAGAGTGATTAATGGCTGATGGTCTTTGCAGCTCTGAAGAAGTGAGAGACCTGTGACCAAGGGCAGATGAAAAATTGTGTGTGTGTGGCAGCTTGCACACTTGTGCATGTTGTACATATGCTTGTTAATTACAATGTAAGACTCCAATATAGTTTTATAATATGGATAGATTACATAGATAGCACAGTCCTTATGTGCATAAAAATAAAATATAATAAAGTGTAAAAAAAAAAATGTAACCGTGAGTGAATATGCAGTACCTTAATATTTTAACGGATCAAAGTCTTTATACAGATTGTGGTTGGAAATAAATAAATACGAGGTAGAAGTCTGTGATTATTTGATTGTGATCTATATGATTATTTAAGCAGTAATATTAAGATCTGCATGGTTTTTAAGCTCATGTACAGCTTTACTGTTCTTGCAGTGTGTGTGTTTGTGTTTAATGGAGAATGCCAGTCAGCATAGTCACCCTGACTAGGGCCAAAGCCTCTCTGTGGCATGCAGATGCCAGGCTGGATTTAGCAGCTCTAGGTTTCCAACGCCCCAACAGCACGGACGGATATCACTCTTAAAACACTCTTGCACGCTTAAAGCCGGATGTTTAGGATGCAACACATTCCTCTCTTTCACTTTGTGTACACTTTCACCAAGTGACGAAGTCTCGCTCTTTTCATGTCACCATGTTTCCCTGCACTTTATACACAAAAGTTCACCAACAGATTGTTGATTTTTATGTGTATGTATGTATATGTGTGTGTGTGTGTGTGTGTGTGTGTGTGTGTGTGTGTGTGTGTGTGTGTGTGTGTGTGCGTGCACATTCCAAATTTATACCTTCCCTCTTCTGCAAATGTGTGGTCATTCAGCCACAAGGGTGTATGTAAAGTCAGGTACTGATGTGCCAATTCATTGTTCAGTAAAGGTGAGGTGAGGGTGAGGTGTATGGTTCTGTGATTCGGATATCGACGCATACATTTGTAGCTTGTTTTGCTCCAATATGTTCCAGTTCTCGTTTCTATCCTATTTCTCACTGCTTGTCTCAGTATGCCGCTTTTCTCAGTTCTTTCCCACACCCACATACTCGTCATTTTTCTCTTTCTTTTGCTCCTCCTTTTCTTGCCCTTTTGTGCTCTGTGGCTGTTTTACCGTGTTTTTATAAAAGGCATTTCCGGGAACAGTGATTTCTGAGTGAGAGAGAAAGAGAAGAGACAGAGAGGCCTTATTTATTCTTTCTGGTTGCCCCGACTTGCCTGAGAATGCAGAGAATGGCAGCCATTTTCTGTGTTTGACCAGGTGGGAGGGGGGCAGGGGTGGGCAGAGGTGGGCGGTTGAAGGTGTTAAGGGGTCAAGATGTTCAGTTTACTGGGCAAAGAGAGGTTACTGCGTGCTTCAGGACATTTTGGTGTGAACCTCATGCATGTGTTGGACCTAGTGCATTTTTTCATGCTGTGATAAATTTTCTTGGGGGTTCCAAAGTTCCGGTTGCTTATTTTTCACTACAAGTGAGGAACGGCATGTCGCTTAAGATGGCAGTTCGTCGCAGTTAACGTGAACATTCACTTTCAATAATGAACATTTTAAATGATATTCAGTATATGGTTAAATGTTTTTGGACACCTGATCGTATGTGCTTTTCGAACATTCCATTCCCAAACAACATTTATATCATTCACATATCACTTTTTCCCTTCAGTGTCATGAAGTCCTTGTTTAATGTGTCATAAGCAGGTCCCTCTGAGCTGGACCACCGTTTCTGTGGGAGCTTGGTGCTCAAGGACAGAAAGTAATTTGCTCCAGAATTATTACTTTTCCAAATCATAAACTTCTCCCGTCTCATTGGAAGCCCCTTAATCAACTCCAGCTGGAGCAGGGCTATAGATGTGTATAACATTCTGCTTCAGCAAACCTACTGAACCTCATTAAGAATCGAGGAATTGTTTTTGAGAACGAACACTGACCCATCTCCGAGTATAACATAAGAAATTCAGAAAGGGAATATGTGACTGCCTGTAGTGTTTAAGTAGTAATTGTGATCTTGAAAAAATAAATAAATAAATAAAAATTCATAAACAATCAATAGAAGGCATCAGGATGGTGTTCTTGCCACACACACGTTACCCCCAGTGCCTCTGTTTACAGTTTTCCCTCTCACCAAGGCCTCAGAAGACCAAAGTGGTAAACAGGTATTTACAAAATAATCCCTGGCCTTCTTGGGTAATTAGAATCCCCTCCCTGGAGGTGATGCCCCCTCTTTCTGGGATCTTAGCAACGCTGCTTGAGCAAATAACTAGTCTTACTTTATATATTATATGGACAAAAGTTTGTGTACACCTGAACATAACATCCTATTCCATATTTAGCCCTTATAATAACCTTCATTCTTCTGGGAAAATGTTCCACTGGGTCCATCAGCCACTTGGGTGTTAGTAAAGTCAGGTACTGATGTAGCTGACATGAGGATGCCTGGGGTGCACTCAGTGTTCCAGTTCATCCCATAAAGCTCTAGTAGATCTTCCACTCCAAACCATATCTTTATGGACCTAGCTTTGTGAACAGAGGTTCAGGTCTTCTAGTTTAAGTGAAGGGAGAATTTGATATTACAGCATCCAAATACGTCGTATACATTGGTGCGCCTCCGACTTTCTGGTAACACTTGGTGGAAGAACGTCATATAACTGGAAAAGTCAGATGTCCAAATACTTTTGTACATGCAAAAATGTCGGGCTCCTCCTTTCGATTTCATGCCCCTCCCGCGTCTGTTGATTTCCATATTATGAATTATTCAGCGCTTTTGAAGAAGGCCGTCCTTCCTTATTACAGAATGCTACAGAAGAGGGAGGTTCCGCTTGAAGCCATCAGGGTTTTTTTTTTTATCCGCTTTCAGAAATAACTTAATGATTTAACTACGTTTCTTTGCTCAAGTTTAATTTTAGTGTTTAATTTGCTTCTGTATCAGTCTGTGTATGCTGTGTAAAGAAGATCTTGCACTAGATTCAGAAGCCTGTTTGCTTTTTTACATATCACGTGCATGCACACACCGGCGGTCTCGTGGCGCCTCCCCGAGGCCCCGTGCACTTGTTGGTAATCATTTTGTTTTGATGTATTAATGATGCAATCTGAGGTTACAGGCCTAAGGTGGGAGGGCTGTGAGGCAGGGAGGTTTGCGAGTCTCCAGACAGGGCACACAAAGCCCCCCGAAGCCCTTCCTGAGTTACACCTCTGTCCTCTGCTTCCCACGGCGCCCTGCTTTGCGGCAACCGGTGCTCCTGGGCCATTCCTATGGATTTGGTCCCTGTGCGTTGTCTACCCAGTTTCCACAGTCTCTACAGAATAGATCCCAATTAAGTGGGAATTTTGGACTTTTGCCACAATAATGCCTCGTTATTTCTGAGTTGCTGATTTTTTTTTTTTTTTTTTTGTTTTTTTTTCCCCTTCTTGGAATTTGATTCTATTGAATGCTGATCACCTGGCTGTGCAAAATCAAAACCCTGGCTACTGTATCATCTCTACTGACTTTGCAATCTGATTACTACAGCAAGGTCTGGGTGTATTTTATTTATATTAGTGTTGACCATTAATGGATTCTACCAATACCGATAGCTAGGTTGGATCATCCTTACCGATAATCGATTAATCAACCGATTTTTTTAATTTTTTATATGGATACTGGACAAAAAACCAACACTCCATGTAAAGTAGTACTTTATTACAAACATAAAAAAATAAGCATTTACTGAATTATTAAATTGTGCTAAATGGACTGAATATTAATATTTTAATTAGTAAACGAATAATAAATGATAAATAATAAATATAGCACTTATTAGGTTCTTTTTTTTACAACTTGTTCATTTTTGTTCCCATTGAGTTTTTTTTTTTTTTTTTTTTTTTTTTTTTACTTGGTCTTATGTGTAAAAGTTGTCCTTTTCCAAAAATAAGAGTAGTAAACAGTACTTTTCACTGACAATTAGATCCCAGATTTATCAAAAGTAAGTCATAAATGTGCAATTCAGACTCATCACGATGCACATCATATGATACTTCATGCAAAACCGGGATCGAGTGTCGTCAATGGGCTTTTATTTTATTTTATGAACAATCATGCGTCTATAATTGTGGATGCCTGACCAAAAATACATTTATTTAACCAGAATACAGTTCAATCTGCATTTGCATTAATGACCTCTAAAATCAAGTTGTTGGGTTTTTTTTTATCGATATTGCATATTTGAGAATCGATACAGTATCGCCAAACTAAATATTGCGATACTCGCATGTAACGATATTATCTTACACCCCTATCCAAAAGGGCATTAGGGACCTGGGTTGCAGTCAGCATTTCCAATTCATTGTTCAGTAGGGCTAAAATCTGAGCTCTATAGCAGATCTTTTACTCTAACCCATGTTTCTTTATAGAGCCTCATGAAGGCCAAAAGTCTTGCTAAGACATCCAGAAATCATATACAAATTTGTGCCTCCAACTTTGTGGTAACAGTTTGGAGAAGAACGACATGTTACTGGGAAAGTCAGGTGTCTCAATACTTTTGTCCACATAGCGTATAATCAGGCTTTTAGACTTTTTGAAATGATTGCGAACTTCTCCGTTTAATCACTCAGATGTTTGGTAATTGATTTAATATGATGTTTGCTCTGTTTGTTTGTGTACACAAGGCCACGTTCAGTGGGGGGTCATGGCAGAATGCACTGGGGGCCGAGTTGCTCTCAGAGTCGGGCTCAGGATGGCAGAGGGCGCCATCGTCTCGCAACAGTCATCAGACAGAGTGCCAGCGAGGTAGTGGACCTGACTGTGGACGAGGACGGTAAGATCATATAAAATACTTAAAGCAGGCTGACATTTAGGGAGATAATTGAAGCCGACTTTTCATCAACGTTTAAACAGAGAGTGGATGAGTGTTGGATCATTTAGTATACTGCAAAAGTGCACAAGCAGTGATTCCGTGTGTGTGTGTGTGTGTGTGTGTGTGTGTGTGTGTGTGTGTGTGTGTGTGTGTGTGGAAGGAGAAATTAGTTTGGCAAATTAAATGGTTTTATGCCTGTTCCTGCACTGTAAACTAATTACAAGTGAGTATTATAAATAAAGATGGATCCATACCCTTAGATAAAGTATAAATAGTATCGGCGGCACGTCCAAAGTTTTCGCCGATGTCGTAATTGTGCGGGTTTCTAATTTTCTTTCACGGGCAGCATAATGAAGTCTGTCCATTCTGCAAGCTGCCTGTGCTCTGTAAACCAGAATGAGCCATGCTTTTAAAACCAATTAAGCTGCCACTCTGGATAAAGGTGGTTGTGTGTGTGTGTGTGTGTGTGTGTGTGTGTGTGTGTGTGTGTGTGTGTGTGTGTGTGTCTTTACTTATTCAGCCATATGATCTTAAGGTAAAAAAAAAAAGCTAATTTACAGTCACTCAGATTTGATTGCAAGTGGAAGAGGTGTGTGTGGTGTGTGTGTGTTTAGTGGGGTGGAAGGGGTGAAAGCAGGCAGATGTGATGGAAGAAATATAGCGCTTCGAGATAGGGCTGCATTTGCATATCTTTCGAGGAGGAGAAATTAATTTGTGAATAAGAAAAGCAGATGGAATGCTCACTGTGGAATGTTAATCAGCAGCGATCCTCCTGGGGTCCCTGGCCACCGATGCAATTCCAACACACACGCACGCACAGTTTCATACCCAAATTAGCAATTTAAAGACAGGCATCTGGTTTGGAACATATCCACACATTATTCTTATTTTGTGTGTGTGTGTTTGGGTATCTCCTCAGATCTTTCAGTCGTGCCAACCACTTCAGACAGTGTGCACGTGCAGCCTGCCAGCTCCTCCACTTCCTCAGCTTCCTCCCTCCTTGCCTCTACCTCAGAGCCCTCCCAGGATGCCCCAGGCCCCTCCTCCACTAGCTGCCCTGCTGTGGCCCCCGACAGCACGATGGAGGTCCACGGTGTGGCTCCAGGGCCCAGCAACATCACCACTACTTCAGAAGGTGTTTAGAAGCCTATAATCATCTACAATAATATCGTATATGTTGCATTAACAACGTGCAAGTTGAAGTATCGCAAATACCAGACAAAACACATCTACATAGTGCACGCATACATCATGTAATAAAGTCTAGTAGGTTTCATATAGTTAATCAATATCACTCGAAAAAAGTAAAAAAAATCAGTAGCATTACAAATGTGAAATTGATTTTATACAATAGTTCAATAAACAAGAGGTTACTCATGTTTGTACACATCACCTGTTTTTGCTCGATTTCACAAACAAAAAGTTTGTTCCTGAATCAATCAGCCGTTTAAATGATTCGGTTCAATTGCAGTGACTCACTTAATAACAGCAACAATAACACTCAGTAAAATATCGTTATTGATAAAACTGGTCTGTTACTGGTAATGGTTTACATCTCAACACATTGACATTTAATTTGACTGGTGATTCAGGTAAAGGGGCGTGGCTTATATGATTGACAGGCGCACCAGCTACTCAACTTTCCCTGACTTGGCAAATTTTTAATGCTAATAACGATTTGTTCTTTTTTTTGTTAGAAGACACCAGAAGAGGTTCATCTGCTGAGAGCGGCAGCGTCGCGATGCCCAGGCTGCCATCGTGTTGCCCTCAACACTCCCCCTGCAGTGGTCCCTCCTCAGGGCATCTCTCCCTGAATCACTCTCACTCAGGGTGCATGCAGGCCGGCCAGACGCAGCAACACGTCCCCCCACAGCCCGGATCTCAGCACTCGCACAGCCACTCGCATCACTTCCACCATCACCACCATCACCACGCAGGCACCGTGCCACCGCCTTTGCCTTTTCCTGAGCCCAGCTGCCCCCTCGACCGACCCGGTGCCATGCCTGTACCCTGCGCAGGGGTCAGTGCCGGGCCCCAGTACCACGACCAGGTACAGCGGCTGATTTTCTAAACTTGTAAAACTGGCGCATGGATCAGAAAACGTAATTTTTCATTAATATGACAGAAAATACTTAAATCCAGGTCACAAATGTGTATCATTAGGAGAGAATTCCACAAAATGTTCATAAATCCAGTGTCCATTTAACATATTTTGCTAGACTGTAATACGTTGTTATAAAATAAATATAAAATAAATCTTTCATTTAATTGTATACATGTAATTTAGTTTTATACTGGTAGAACTAAACCATTTAAGCTGGCATGGCATAAAAAAAACCATTCACAACAAGGTTGGCGAAGCTGTCCCAGTTTCACCCGCCGTTTTTTTTCTTCTCCTCTTTTGCTTTTGAAAACGAATCAAACTTTCTATTAAAGGTTCATTTTAATTCGAAGTGGCGTTTTGTTCTTTCACACCGGAAGACCAGCTGAGCTCTAAATAATTTACATGGAACTAATTGTCTCAGCTCCTCTGTTGTATAATAATAAAAAAGAAAATCCATTGCCTGAACTAGTTTCGATGTAAAATGAAGACATTTGCATGGTTCTAATTATATTCTTTTCGTAATAAAAGCATCACTGTGGCCCACGGGTCAATTCAGAGCTCTGTGTTTTTAATCCTTTAGGAGTTGTGTGTTTGTGATCCTATTTTTTTACAACACAATATTAAATAATGCAAGCGGAGATTTAGGATATTATGTATTTAAAAAAAGAAAAGGAAAAAAAAAAGGTGCCTGCGAAGCACGGTGACGCGTTTGATGATTGGGCCCAAAGCTACTACTCAGATATGCACAGACGTGAGACGGCCGGGTGAAGCGAACTCATGTTTAATACATCAAAGCAGTAAACAGGATTAGATACGGGCCTCCTCATGGAGCGTCCATCATTATCCGCTAATTGTTTTATTTTTTTTGTTTATTTTATTTCCACACTTCGGGCTGATTGTGTTCCTTGCTGCATTTTTACATTTGTTTTTCTTTCCTTGTTGTTCCCAGCAGACCCTACCAGTAGATCTAAGTAGCAGTGCTGTACGTACCAGTGGCTCGAGCAGTAGCAGTTTCAGCAGCACCTCCGCCTTCGACCCGTGCTGTCCAGGCAATACCTCTCGGCCTCCTGCTTTCGTTTCCCAGGCCACCCCGGGTCCGAGTCAGCCTAGCGTGGTGGACACTTTCAGCCCGGCCATGGTGGCCCAACCTCAGCCCCAGTCCCAGCTTTCATCCTGCAGGCACTACATGCATTCCCCCTGTAAGCACAAGTCTTCATTTTGTGTGTTTTTTTCCTGTGGGAGCTGGACCAGAATAGCCAGAATAGCCGAAATTTGCGCTCGTACCCGACTCGAGTGCTGCCGGTAATTAGGCAAAGCACCTGGTGTTTAATGTGTTAATTGCTGCAGGTAGTACGTGGCCAGCAGTCAGATTTAATTGCTGCTTTTCCTTGGGAACAGAGGCGGGGTAGAATGCGAATGAGTGCTCGGCCTCCCCTGGTGGGCCTGCGTTTAGAGGGATAATAGCTGCGAATTTCACCACCTGCCTTTTCATGTATCTCTTTTCCACATTCCTTTCTCTCTTTTTCTCCCACATGATCCTCTCGATCAGTCAGATACATTTCTGCTTTCATCTCTACAGCCGGCAGCAGTTATTTCTTTTCTTCGATTCAGTACATAAGTCACGGTTCGGTACAGTTAGAGGGAGAAAAGCGAAACAAAATTGCTTGTTTTTTTTTTATAATATAGAAAATATTTTATTATTTTAGAAAAAATTAAATAGAATAAATCAAATTAATGCAATACACTATTATATTGATTAAATATGCACAAACTAATTGATTTAAATAAAAGTAAATCAAGTTTAAATAGTTGATATTTTTTAGACCCCATTTGGGTAATACAGATGTGTACATGTGTGTTTTTTAACATTTAATATGTAATTTCATAATGTCACCCCTAATATATATAAAATTATATACAAATATATTTGTTATTACCAAAAAAAGAACATCCATTTGGTTCAATCTATTTCCCAAGCCACTACCTTCCTCCTTTTTTTTTTTTTAATTAATCCAGATGATGTTCTAAATTTAAAGTGTCACGTTACGAATGCTACCTTTTGTGTGTTTTACAGACGGTTCTCTGGCACGTTCTTTACACCACCAGTCCTCTTCATGTCCCCACTCTCACAGTAACCCCCCTCCCCCACCGCAGCCCCCTCCTCAAAGCGACTACGTCATTCCCCACCCCGTGCTCCCCTACCACACGTCAATACCCTCTCATGGCCCGGGCCACACTGTGCCTACTGCCCCTGCCCCCTCTCTACCACCCCACCACCTTCCAGGCTCTGCTGCCCCTCTGCCACAGCACCTGGCCCCAGAGCACCAGGCTCTCCAGCACCACCTGCCCGTGCTGGGCCCCAATGCCGTGCAGAGGCTCCATCAGCACGAGATGCTTCAGAGGATGGAGGCTCAGAGGCGGAGAATGATGCAGCACCCGACGTGAGTGACACCTGGGTTTTTATTTGGTGCCAGACCTTCTATGAATGAAGTATCTGATCAGCGCCTACTGAGCAGTGTTTTTCTGTTTTTCTTTTATCATGTATTACTGTAAAGATTAATAAATTTCCAAATCGTTTATTTATAATCATTCGTTTCATGGAACAGATGTTTCAATTTCCAGCTGCTTCTTAAGCCACACCAACACCAAGAAGTGTGCATGACTGTTTCCTGTTATTGCTTTTTTCTTTTAAATCCCTGTGTGTGTGTGTGTGTGTGTGTGTGTGTGTGTGTGTGTGTGTGTTTGTGTTTAACTGGGGGGTGTGTGTGATTTAAATCGTAAAATTCGTTCAATTTACATACACCAACTTCAGTAAGGAAAAAAAGTGAATCTAAAAATAAGACGTGTCTCGAAAGAAACACAAGAAATTGGCAGAGGGTTGCCATGTCCTCTAGGTGTCCTCTCGGTAATATGACATCTTTTTTTAGGGGACGTATCGTACCGCGTTTATTTCATAACCTCTAAAAAGAGACTTTTGACCTTTTTGTTCTTTGTCTACAGCCGAGCACACGAAAGACCTCCCCCTCATCCTCACAGAATGCACCCCAATTACGGTCACGGGCACCATATCCACGTCCCCCAGACCATGTCGTCGCACCCACGTCAGACTGACCAGAGAACTACGTGGTGAGACGTTTGCCCTACTTGCTTTCCAATATAAGAATTTGGGGGTTAAAAAAAAAATTCTTATGTCTATTTTTGATGTCTGTGTGTATTAGGGAGCTGGGTATCGAAGCCGGCGTGACCGTAGCACCATACCCTTCTGGGCATTTGCATGCTCATCTGCCCCACTACCATCCCCCACCCAGATTGCACCATTTCCCTATCCCTCTAATGGTGAGTACTCCTTTTGTTCAGCCATCATTATAAACATTAACACGCATTAACATGTAATGAAGTACTGGTGAAACCACACACACACACACACACACACACACACACACACACACACCTACAACATAGATAGATAATACCGTTATCAATTGTATTTATTAATTTTTTCACCGTTTTGTGTCTCCTTTAGCACCCTAGCATGTCTGAGGTCACCTATCCTCACATTCGCTACATCTCATCTAGAATGACATTTGGCCGAACCTACGAGGTAAGAGCAAGGGTTAGAGTTCAAATGATAAATACTAACAAAAAAGCCAACAGACTACATGGACAAAAGTTTTTGGACACCTGAGCATAAGATTTATTTTGGAGATTTCTACTGATTTAGCTACAAGTGTGTTAAAGTCAGGAACTGATGTATTTGAGGTGATCTGAGGAGGCCTAGAGTGCAGTCAGCTTTCCAAGTCATTGTTCAAGAGCTCTACAGCTGGAGATCTTGCACTCCAACCAATGTATCTTCATTGAGCTAGGTTTGTGCACAAGGGCATTGGAACAGCTTTGGGTCTCCTGCTCTCCTGCTCCTACATTCAAGAAGTTCCTGAAGCACAATGTGGCTGGAAAAGTCAGGTGTCCCAGTACTTTTGTCCATACATAATATTTCTAGAAGAGGTTTTAGATGAAGAAAGAGTTGATACTGCTAACCTTCCAGCACTGAAGAAGCAAAGTTTAGAAGACTTTATTTGGGGTAGTGTTACTTATCAAGGGTTGGGGGTTTATTCCCTGGTATCACCAAGCTGGCACTCTTGGGCCCTTGAGAAAGGCCCCTAACCCTCTGTGCCCTAGTGGTGCTGTGTCATGGCTGACCCTGCGCTCTGACACTACATAGCTGGGATATGTGAAGGAATTACAACTTCCCTGTGAGATGGATGGATTTTTAGGCATTAATCAGCCAGCAACATTTTAAATATTAGCGCAATTATGTTTTTTGAATTAATGATTTATTTGTATTTCATAGGATCTGCTGCATTTAGAGGAGCGGCTGGGGACTGTGAATCGAGGAGCCTCTCAGGGAACTATAGAGAGGTGCACTTATCCGCACAAGTACAAGAAGGTGAGCATTCAGTCCGTCTGTGGTGGTGAATAACGTCTGCTACATTCACAGCCATTCACATATCTCAGATCTGTTCCTAACAGCGAAAGAAAATATCATTATAGAGTTACAATATGTAGGCAAATGTTTGTGGACAGCTGACCATAGGATTTGCATGTGAATCTTTTTGAACATTTTGTTCCACATTTTGTCGAAATTTGCTGTTTTAATAACTCTTCTGGGAAAGATGTTCCACTAGATTTTGCAGAGGGGATGGGGATGTTCCCACAGCCAAAGAGGTCCCATACAATTGGACACATCCAAGTTTTTGGTAACAGTTTTGTTGAAGAACCACACAGGGCTGGGGAAAGTTTGCTGTCCCGTTACTTTTGGCTGTATGGTATATGTTTATTGTTATTTGCAGTAATGCCTAGTCATGCTGGTTTTGGATAGTGCAGCTATTAGACTTGGAGTGAACACCATAGCATTACCATTAATAGAAGGAAAATGCACCTGCTATGGAAACACTAACCAGTGAACTTTGGGATCAATAATGTTCCTATCCATCTGTTACAGTAGGCTACTATTTAATTTTTTTTCCATACAGGGCCATACAAACACTAAACTCATGATCTATAGAAGGCCATCAAGATACGTTCCTACCACGTCAGCCTACCTCACATGTTCGGGATCACCAAGTCTGGCAAATACATTATATGGACAAAAGTCTTGGGACACGACTTTTTCACCCATATGTGGTTTCACCCACAAATTTGGAAGTACACATCTTTGAAAGCAGGAGCATTGCATTTTCCCTTCACTTGACCTGGAAGGCCCAAACCTGTTCCAGCATTAGGGATGTGCACAAAGACAGCTCCAAAAATATCTGCTGTAGATGAGGTGGAGTGGAAGATCTTGAGTGGCCTGATTATAGAACTATTGAACAATGGATATAAATGCTGAGTGCACTCCTCACCTCATCTCACCTACATCAGTACCTGATTTTACTAACAAATCTCCACAAGCACACCCCAAAATCTAGTAGAACATCTTCCCAGAAGAGTGGAGGTTGTTATAAATGTGTAGGGGGGCACTTACACATTTTATGGCCAGGTGTCCACAAACTTTAGGCCATACTTTGTATTAGCATCTTGTCAAGTCCAGGCTGAGGACTTCAGATCATTCTCCTGGAGTAATAGTCGAGCGTAGATTTTACACTTTGATAAGTTTAGTGTAGATGCTCTGCTGTAGACCTCGGGCTGTGTGTGCGTGAGATGATGTGTGTGATGTCTTTGTGTCTCGTTCACAGAGAAAGCTGCACGGTAAGCAGGACGAGGAGGAGGGCGCTGAGGAAGACACAGAGGAGAAATGCACCATCTGTCTGTCTATACTGGAGGAAGGAGAGGACGTCAGGTAATACGTGTGTGTGTGTGTGTGTGTGTGTGTGTGTGTGTGTGTGTGTGTGTGTGTGAGATCAGAATTATAGTTTAAACCAATAATCTTTAGAAGGATACTATAATATTATAATCACTGTATCTTTGCTTATGTGGCGATCTTTCATCCTGAATGTCACTATGCTGCGCTCTCTCTCTCTCTCTCTCTCTCTCTCTCTCTCTCTCTCTCTCTCTCTCTCTCTCTCTCTCTGTTTTTCTTTCTGTTGAACTTTACTATCTGTTTTTCACTCTCTTGGTCTCTCTCTTTTTCCGCCTCCCTTCCTCTTTTTAAATTTTTATGTCTGTTGAATTCTGTTTTATATCTGTTTCTGTCTTCCTCTGTTGCTCTCTCTTCCTCCTCTCTCTCTCTCGTGCTTTTTCTCCGTCTCTCGCTCTCCTTCACTCTCCATATCCAGCTCCACTCTGACTCAGCGTATCTGTGGGTTTTTTTTATTTATTTATTTATTTTTTTTATTGCAGGCGCCTCCCCTGTATGCACCTCTTCCATCAGCTGTGTGTGGATCAGTGGCTTCTCACCAACAAAAAGTGCCCCATCTGTAGAGTGGACATCGAGGCGCAGTTATCCTCCGAAAGTTGATGCTGTTTTTCTAGTGACTTTTATTTTGTTTGTTGTTTGTTTTTGTTTTTTTTGTTGGTTATTTTTCGTTTTGGTCGTCGTATGTTTTGTTTTCTTTTCCTCCAGTAACACATTCAACCAAAGATGGCATGACTTACCTGTGCAGATCCGATACCGCAAAACCGGAAAAAAAAACAAACAAATCGCCAGCTATCGTAGTACCAATAATGCTCGAAACGTCCTTTTAGATTTAAGGGTTTCAAATTTTATTGTATTTATAAAGCTTTTATGTAGCTTTTTATTTGTTCCACAAGTGTCATATTTTTTTTTTTTTTTTTTTTTTTTTTTTCCTTTGCATGGATCCTTGCAATGCATTTCTTTGCACATTATAGATGATAAACGAGCCTGTCCGGGCTTTCACAGATTTGCAGGCAGAGAAAGTAAAGAACCGTGTTGTTTTTTTTTTTTTTTTTTTTTTTTTTGTTTTAATATATATACCTAATGCCTTGCTTTTACTGGAATCCAATCGAATATGAACGAGCGTTATGAAATCCATCGCAGGACATCAGTGTAATTGATTAGAGGGTGTGAACTGCGAACGATTCTTTATTTTATTATTATTTCAAGCGAATCAACACATTCCTGATTATTAGGAAGTGAGATCATGTTCGAGATGTGCTCTTGTTTATCAGTGTTCTCCACCTCTCCTCACCTCCGGGGGGATCGCCGTACGTCCGTGGGTCTCGCCTCGCACCTCAGACGCACCATCGGGAACTTGAATGTCACCTGTATCTCTTTTTTTTTTTTTTTTTTTCCTCTTTCCTTCATTGTATCATTACAATCAGAGCTGTGTTAGGCCACGTGCTGATGATCTCTGGCACAAATACGGTCACCACACATCCCAGATGAGTTCTGAAACTGAGTATTGGTTTTCCTCACGCTTTCCTGGATATTTTTTTTCTCCTTTCTCTCTTCTCTGTTCACATGTGGTGAAAATGACACTTACATCACTGTTCAGATGAATGCCAACGGAACGTGCTCTCACACACACGCACACACACACACACTCTCATGAATGCATTCTTCTCCTTTCTCTCTCGCTCTTTCTCTCTCTCTCTCTCTCTCTATTGAGCTGTGCAGCAAACTGTTTCTTTTTGTTTTGTTTATTTGCTGCTGTGAAAGCCTAACACTAATATTATTCTTAACTAGCTAACTTGCATATACTTGCACATGAGAGACAAAAAAAAAAACAAAAAAAAAAACAGGAGTGCATCGAAAATGACGTGTTGAAGCCGTGAGTTTTCCTCCGTTTAAAGAGTTTTAGGAGGAAAAAAAAAAAAATTTTGATGACTGGGGTGTTGGAATACAGTACTTAATGGCAGGTATCCATGCATTTATAGACATAATGATCCTGAGGTGATGCACCTGGGGATTCATGTTAGTTTTAAAATAATAATATTAATAAAGTTAGGTAACTCTTCTTGATGTTTTGTGGTTATTTGATAATATATGGTGCATTTTATTTATTTTTTTCATCTCATTCTATACTTCATGCCATCACCTGGAAAAAAAGGATTATATCAGTGTGTGTAAATATCTGACTGATTTACAAACGTATGTAATGTATCGTATGTGATTGCTGACTCCATCGTCATGTGACGTGCAGGTCAAACAGCCAAATTCCCCCCCCCCCCAAAAAAAAGACTCTAGGTGTCCCCTTAGAGTCTAGAGGGCCGGGTTGATGTCTCGTGACATCACCACGCTTTTTATATTTATAACTGGGATGAAGGTGTAACCTGTCAAAACGCTCAGCACGTGAAGGAGAACCGCTTTGTGTGGTTCAAGATGGTGACTGATTTAACCAGCACCTTTATTTTCTTGGGGAAAAGGAAAATTTCTATATCAGTATGTATAAAACCAATGAAGTGTCAATCAGAATTAACATCAAACATCGTGCCAGATGTGGTTGATGTGTGAGTATTTCATGAACATGTATTGGGATTTTCTCACCCTGTAGTCTACAGTTTACACAGGATGGTGCTAAAAACAAAAAACAGTGAGTGAGCCGTATTTACAGGAACAGATTTCACACTGCTGTTCGCCATCATTAAATTTAAACAACCACAATAGACCCATCAGAGATCTGAACTATATGAACATCTCATTCTATATTTAGTCTCCATTTGCTCTTATAATAACCACTCTTCTGGGAAGATGTTCCACTAGATTTGGTGGAGATTTGTGCTGATTCAGAAACACATTGTTCAGTAGAGTTGAGGTCAGAACTCTATAGCAGTCGTCTACTCCAACCCACCTACAGTAGATCTTCATGAAACTCGCTTTGTGCACAGTGGCATGTCATGCTGAAACAGGTGTGTAGTTCAAGTGGAAAATGTAAACAGCAAATGCAGAGGAAGGAATTCTCCAGGGTACAGGGTGGCATTATTTATTCAGCCTGGGACACACTTCAGATCAACCCCCTGACCTGAATTCACCCGAGCATGCATTTCACTTACTGAAGGAAAAATGCTTCCAAAAACGACAAGAACTGAAACCCGCTGCAACAATTTCCTGGCAGAACATTACCCAGGAAGAAACAAAACATCTGCCGAGGTGTGTGGGTTCCAGAAATCAGGCAGTGATTATCATTATCTCCCTCTCGTCCCGTTCTCTCTGTTTCTATACCCTGAAACAGAAAGAGAGAGATTTTATATAACAAGAGCTTCAAATAATACTATAATAATACTATTAAACATGCTGTTTATTCCAGATGGGCTTGTGTGAGTATTTCTGCTCAACTACAGGGAATTTCACACATTTGTCCCTGCATATATATATATATATACAGTACAGACCAAAAGTTTGGACACACCTGCTCATTCAAAGAGTTTTCTTTATTTTCATGACTATGAAAATTGTAGATTCACACTGAAGGCATCAAAACTATGAATGAACACGTGGAATTATATATGGAATTATATACATAACAAAAAAGTGTGAAACAACTGAAAATATATCATATTGTAGGTTCTTCAAAGTAGCCACCTTTTGCTTAGATTACTGCTTTGCACACTCTTGGCATTCTCTTGATGCCTACTTTGAAGAACCTACAATATGACATATTTTCAGTTCACTTTTGTGTTATGTATATAATTCCACGTGTTAATTCATAGTTTTGATGCCTTCAGTGTGAATCTACAATTTTCATAGTCATGAAAATAAAGAAAACTCTTTGAATGAGCAGGTGTGTCCAAACTTTTGGTCTGTACTATATAAATATATAAATATATATATATACATTTAACGATCAAAATTGTTTTTGTTTTTATTTTCCACTTAGCTGCTACAACATAAGCTGGTGAGATAACAGGAAAGTAGGTGTTCCTTATAAAGGAAACGAGATGGATGGATGGATGGATGGATGGATGGATGATCTTTAATTTATATAATTGATATCATCATTAAAAAATTGTTTGTTCATTTCATATTTTGATGATTTTAGCTTACAGCTGATGAAAACCCAAAATTCAGTATCTCAGAAAATTTTAATATTGTCAAAAAAATAAATAAAATGTAATATGGAAAACTCGTGTTATCACACTTTAATCAGCTCATTAAATCCAAACACCTGCAAAGGTTTCCTGAGCCTTTAAATGGTGTCTTAGTCTGGTTCAGGCTACACAATCATGGGGGAAGACTGCTGACTCGACAGTTGTCCAGAAGACAATGATTGACCCCTTGCACATGGAGGGTGAGACATAAAAGGTCGTCGGTAAAGAAGCTACTGTTCACAGACTGCTGTATCCAAGCACATTCACAAAAAGTTGAACGGAAGGAAATAATGTGGTAGAAAAAGGTGAAACAAAGACCATTCAAAAATTTGGGGAGATTTACAAAGAGTGGACTGCAGCTGGAGTCAGTGCTTCAGGAGCCTCCACACACAGACGTATCCACAGGCTACAACTGGGACATTCCTTGTGTTGAGCCACTGCTGAACCTGAGACAACGTCAGAGGTGTTTTACCTGGACAAAGGACAAAAAGGACTGGACTGTTTCTTAGTGGGCCTAAGTCGTCTTTTCAGATGAAAGACACTTTTGCGTTCCATTTAGAAATCAAGGTCCCAGAGTCTGGAAGACGAGAGGAGAGGGACAAAATACAAGTTGCTTGAGGTCCAGTGTAAAGTTTGCACAGTCACTGGTGGTTTGGGAGTCGTGTGATCTACTGGTGTTGGTCCACAGTGTTTTATCAAGTCCATGGTCAGCACAGCCGTCTACCAGGAAGTTTTAGAGTACTTCATGCTTCCCTCTGCTGACCAGCTTTATGAATATGCTGATTTAATTTTCCAGAAGGATTTGCCACCTGCCCACACTGCCAAAAGCACCAAAAGTTGGTTAAATGACCATGGTGTTGGTGTGCTTGACTGGCCAGCAAACTCACCAGACCTGAACCCCATGGAGAATCTATGTGGTATTGTAAAGAGGAAAATGATCAACAAGAGACCAAAAAATGCAGATGAGATGAAGGCCACTGTCAAAGAAACCTGGGCTTCCACACCACCTCAGCAGTGCCACAGACTGATCGCCTCCATACTGATCGCCTCCATGCCACAGTCTGATCTCCTCCATACTGATCGCCTCCATGCCACAGTCTGATCTCCATACTGATCGCCTCCATGCCACAGTCTGATCTCCATACTGATCGCCTCCATGCCACAGACTGATCGCCTCCATACTGATCGCCTCCATGCCACAGTCTGATCTCCTCCATACTGATCGCCTCCATGCCACAGTCTGATCTCCATACTGATCGCCTCCATGCCACAGTCTGATCTCCATACTGATCGCCTCCATGCCACAGACTGATCGCCTCCATACTGATCGCCTCCATGCCACAGACTGATTGCCTCCATACTGATCGCCTCCATGCCACAGACTGATCGCCTCCATACTGATCGCCTCCATGCCACAGTCTGATCTCCTCCATACTGATCGCCTCCATGCCACAGTCTGATCTCCTCCATGCCACAGACTGATCGTACCCATGTCACAGTCTGATCTCCTCCATGCCACAGTCTGATCTCCTCCATGCCACAGTCTGATCACCTCCATGTCACAGTCTGATCTCCTCCATGCCAAAGGCTGATCGCCCCCATGCCACAGTCTGATCTCCTCCATGCCACAGTCTGATCTCCTTCATGCCACAGTCTGATCACCTCCATGTCACGCCTTTTGAGGCAGTTATTAAAGCAAAAGGAGCCCGACCAAGTATTGAGTACAGATACAGTAAATGAACATATTTTCCAGAAGACCAACAATTCACTCAAAATGTTTTTTTGGTTTTCTAATTTGTTGTGAGAGTGAATTGGTGGGTTTTTGTTAAATGTGAGCCAAAATTATCACAATTAAAAGAAATAAACACTTGAAATATACCAGTCTGTGTAATGAATTCTGTGTGTGTGTGTGTGTGTGTGTATATATATGTATGTATGTATATATATATATATATATATATATATATATATATATATATATATATATATATATATAATTTTTTCCCACCAAGCTGCTGCCAGATAGATAGATAGATAGATAGATAGATAGATAGATAGATAGATAGATAGATAGATAGATAGATAGATTCTTTAATTGATCATATATAGTTTATTTTCAGTGAGCTGCTGCCACACGGTCAGCTGGTAAGATATAAAAGTAGAGGTGTTCCTATGATATGTATAGACAGAAAGATATACATAGTTGGATAAACGCTTTATTTTGTATTTATTACATAATTATTATTATTGTTGTTGTTGTTTGCGCTGTACGCGGCGTGACCTCGTACGTCCTGACGTCACAAGCAGCAGCGTCATATCCGACGTCGCCCAGCGCCACAGTCCAGAGCTGAGGAGAACTAAAATGGCGTCCGGTGCCATTTCAGCGGAGACCAAGAAAATAACTGAGTTGCGCGTCGTTGACCTTAAAAGCGAGCTGAAGCGTCGGAACCTGGACGTTACCGGGGTGAAGCACGTCCTTATTGCGCGCTTAAAGCAGGTAAATATCCCGCCGCTGTAGGTGGATCCGCCGCGCCGATGCTAACATGCTAAACTGTGCAGCGAACCGAGGTGTTAGCGAGCTCGCCGTGACCTCGCTACCCGGCCCTGATAGACGCTCTGGGCGCTGTTCGAGTTCTCGAAATGCGCATTAAAATAAACCAAATGAAATAAAACGAATGCATGTCGGATTGGTGTAGAAACGATATTAAAGTGCGGGGTTTTATCGTCACATTTACCTCAGCGTCTGGCTAGTTAATGGCGTAGTCATGTATCTGCGCGCATGCTCGGTGGCGTTTTTTAAAAATATCTTTGAAAAAACAGATCGATTTTTAATAATAAATGTGGATTTTATTTGTTTTTAATAAATGTTTTTTTTTTTGAACGAACATTGTTTATATTCACGAAAGCGCGCTTTAAGTCCTCAATCGAATCACTGTGTGTATATTTAAAGATCAGTTCGCATGTCGGGGGCGGGGCCTGTGACGCTCATTAGCATATCAATTTATCAATTAATAAATAATAAATCAAACCCTGTTCTCTGTGTAGAGCGATTTTAGAACAAATGTGTCACAAAGCAAGCAGTTTTACATGAATACATAAACACACACACAAATTAAATCAGTTCCTATATGTGTATCCATAATGAGCGTGGTGGTGTTGAGGAAATTTGAGATGATCTGATGAGGGAACCTTAGGAGGAACCAGACTGTAAAGGGAACCTGTCTTTATCTAGACACTGAACCTGTTCCTTGTAATTCCATCAGTGTTGAAGACTTGAGTGCAATTCTCTAATGGTTATTGTCATCATGGTGTTTATTAATTCTGGTCCAAATCCATCATCATGGTTCTTGAGTTCAACCTTCAACAGTAACTTCCTGGATCTGTTCATCTTCCCCAAGTGGTCTCCTATAGACTTGAGCGTTTCAGCTCTATCCAGTACAGAACGTAGTGAAACCATATACCAGTTCCTCTAGGGCCAATATGCTGCAAGAACCAAAACAAATTACCAGAGGATAATGCAAATCTAACTTAGGCACGCATTTAAAGTGCACACTGCCAACGGATTCGACGTTTGTTCGTTGTTCGTCAGTCCATTTGTTTTGTTTTGAGGCGTCTGATGTCTTCTAGAAAAAAATAGATCTCCTACACAGTCTGTCTGTGGTCAAGCTCGGTGCTGGTGGATTTGCAGATGGATAGAGTGCATTTTGCACAAATATTTGGTCCCATATACTTATTTATTTGTCCTTTTGAGAGTTCCAACAGCCGGAATCACATTCCTTGAGTGCCAACACGCTTGGCCAATAAATCTGAGGTATTGTGTTTAATTCGAGTGCGACGTTTTGCTTTTCGAACGCGAAACCGTTATCTTTTAATATGAAGTCCAAAGTGTGATCAGTGTGAGTAAAATAGGCTGGAAAAAAAAAGAGAACCCAAAAGGACGAAAACAAAATATTTCGTACAAGAGAACACTCGAGAGCACCAGAAATCCAAAAGAGCACCATCCAGAAGCGAAGAGAATGGACAAGGCAAGGATCTGCTCATGATCTGAAGCATCCCACTTCATTGTTCTGACATTCCAAAGAAGAGGGTTTCCTTGTATTTCTTGATGTGACTAGCAATAGTAGATGGAGGACGTGTTTAGATTGACGTTATTTGTGTAGAGGTAGCCAACCCCTCACATACTGGAAGACCAGATTAAAGTTTGCTGAATAGGTTTTTGAAAATGGCGTTCTGGAAGAATCTCTTATGGATACCGGAGACGAGATGTTTGTGTTGAATGATGGAAAGAATATGGTGAAGGCAAAGGAACTGCAAAATGTACAGTACGTTTCTCGAGGGGTTTCTAAACAGGGTTAGCAGTGATTGACAGTTTGGGACATGCAATACGGATCTTCTTGACAATGTGATGATCACGTACTTCTATATTTTTAGTGAGCTCGTCTCTCCTTACTAACCTTTTTATTAAATAAAATAAAACACACTGTGCAAGATTTTCAAGAGGCATGGTACAGTATTTTATACATTTCCAAACGTGTTCTTCAGTAGTTGGAGATTTTCTTTCTGACCTCGTGATCCAGTTCATCCCAGAGCAGTTCAATAAGATTTAGCTGTGGTGACTGAGCAGGTCATTTCATGACGTCTGACCGTTCGCTCTCGCCTTGTTTTATGGTGAAGTCGTATGGAATGGGAGTCATGTTGGTTCAGTATTCAAATCTTTAAAACAATCCCGAGCCATTAACCTTTTACCTCCATGTTCAACTGTGGGGGTGAGGCAGTCTGATCACATCTTCTCAAAAAAAGGTTTTCTGTTTTTCCGTAACTATAGGCATTAGAAGAGGAAGGCGCCGATCCAGAAAACATTGAGATCCCTTTTCGGCCGACCTGACTGCCAGGAAGAATGCGAAATCGAAAGGTAAAGCGGGTTCAGACGATCAGTGAGTTTTGAAGAGAAATAGAAAGCAGGATGAACCTGAACTGCAGCTTGAAGCTTGAAACGCATGTTTTGAATGTTACTGGCTGATTTCTGTAGAACAGGAACAGTGAAGTGTACAATTGTAACGAGGTTTAATGCTCAGCCAGCGCTTTATGACTGAATGTACTGCTGTGTGTGTTCAGGAAAGAGGAACGACTCGGATGTTGACACCGCGATGGAAGAGGACACGTTTTCCAAGGTAAGGCGTTTTATAAAAAAACAAAAAAAACAAAAGCGCTCCTGTTCAATCTTGAATCCTTTAACAGTTTATTTTATTGTTTTCCTCCAGGAGCCTGAAGAGGAAGAATCTGAGAAAGGTATGTTTGGTCTTCACGGTGGTGTGGATTGATAACGTTTTTAGGTTCCACAGGTTCTTTGCTTCTCCGAAGGCGGAACTCTCCTCAATTTTTTTATTTTATTTTTTTTTTTATTTTTTTGATCCTTGCTTTTCACCTCACTGTTCCTCGTCTGTCACTTTCGAAAAACGTTTTCGCTTAACTCCCAGCACCGGCTGCTGCGTCGAGTCTTACGGGTTCTTCAGACGTTATGTCAAACTTCTTCTACAGTAAGACTTGTTTCGGGGGAAAGCGACATCGTCGTACAGCCTCTGAATCGCAGAGGATATGCTTCTTAAAAACACAAAAACCCTCAAGGACTCGTCAGAACAGCATCAGGAGTTACTCTCAGCTACGGACATTACGACGTTTCGACCGACGGGAAGCAGGGTCGCGCGGTTCACGCGCTGGATCAGAGCTCCGAAGACGGCACGCGACGTTTCGAATCGTCACGCTTGAACCGTCATTCCGTTCAACAGTCAAGACTGGAAAAAGGCACACAAGGTTCAGACTTTTTTGAGTGCAGCGGCACGGATGGACCCGTTCTCTTCAGCGCGTCAGAAAGGACGTTCTCCTCTCACTTACCTGACGAGCAGTGCTGGACACTTCAGCGGAACCTCTTTTGAAGACGATGGCCTCGAAAAATCCCCCTAACGTCTGAGACTGATGGAAAAACGGACTGGGACGTAAAACAAAAACGTGGATCCCCTCAAAGATCGTACTGAGGAAAAATCCTGCTGGATTGTATCGTCTCCGCTAAAAGAGAGACGCCATAGAAGATTGTTGAGTCCCTCCGTTTTTCTAAGGAATGTTATGTTTTGTGTTAAACGTGTGGTTTCCTCACCCACGATGACCACTAACATTTTTAAACTTGCTCTCTATTCTACTTTCTAGGTGATGTAGCTCGGAGATGTGAATTGCTAAACCTTGTGTTTGCCATGTTTTATCCTTGTTGAATCCCTCAGATGTAACTGATACTGATGATGCTACTCGCGAAAATACTAAATCCTTCTCCGACGGGGACGGCCTCGCCGAGCCCGAGTCTGAGATTGAGGCCGAGATTGAGGCAGAGCTGGAGCCTGATCTTGAGGCCGAGGCAGAAGTCGAACCCGAAGCTGCAGCGATGGAAGGCTCGGAGAGCGAAGCCGCTCCTGAACCTGGCAGAGAGGTCGAAGATGATAACATATCCGTCACCATCCAAGCTGAAGATGCAATCACGCTGGATGTGGATGGCGACGACCTCCTGGAAACAGGTAAACATGTGAAACTTCCAGATTCTGAGGCTGACAAGGGCTGCGAGGAGTCGGAAACCTCTGCCGAGACGAGGCAGGAGGCAGACTCGATGGCCGAACTAAAGGACGGCCACAAAGATAGTAAGAGAGACGACGGCCCGAAGACTGATGCCACCAAGAAGGACGGCAGGGAGGCCTTGAAAAAAGCCGAAACGGGAGACAAAGAAAAGGATTCTGGGAAGAAAGGCCCCTCTTCTGCTGGGGCAGCAGGTCAAGCAAAGAGGTTTGTCTTTCTATGTCAGTTCTTTAAGATACTTCTACCAGGTTCCAGATCACTAAAACACTCAGCATTGTGAGTAGCTGCAAGAATCCCCCCCATAACGAGTTGCTCATTGTACCTAACCCCTGCCATTGGTTTCCTTTGATTTGTTTGTTGGGTAATGGGGTGGCGTAAAAGCGAGGAGATGAGAACACACCGCTGTTACTCGCTTATCCAGCACTTTTATTGCCTTTTCCAGTCCATACTTATGGGTTAAAAAGAGCAATAGTTCCAGAGATGACAGAAGGGGTTTATCAGTCCAATGACGTGATTTCGCTGTGAAGTCGAACACACTCCAGAAGATTTCATTGATCAAGAGAATAAATTGGCAGAAAACCTGACCCATCTTGCTCCTGTGGAAAAGCAATGAAAGAAGCCTTATTGGAGTGTTACCCAAGTGCAAGCCTTACCTATGGGGATTGTTTCTTTTCTCTCCTTTTTTTTGTTTTTTATTTTCTTTTTTATAATGCAACATTTTGAAAGATGGCTTTTTTTTTTTTTTGTAAATATGATCGTGTACTTCATTGCCCAAACGTGACCACGCTTTTGTACGGTTTGCTAATATTTTCTGTTTGTCGCTCTCGTGATACTTGCATTTCAGTGCGTTAAAAGACCGAGATGGGAAGAACACGAAGGATGAAAAAGGTAAGGATGCACTTCTCCATGTTTCAGTTGCTCAGTTTTTTTTTTTGTTCTGTACTGGATTTCTATACTGCGGGCAACCGTTTTTTTATTTTGTTGTTGTTTAGAAAAATTCATACTGATAGTTTTTCCGCGTCGCGTAGTGGCTGATAGTCCCGTCATTGAGTGTGGCTTCTAGAGGCGAATCACTGACACCACGTGCTGTTTGTTTTTGTACGCGAGACTACACGTGGCACAGAGCGCGCTATATTATATATAAACTTCATAATTATATTTAAATGTATACGTATTTATTTCGTTTTACATTTTAATGATTACTGTTTTATTTATTTATTTTTTAGAGTTTAGTTTAAAAGTAGGGGGGGGCTCTATAGCAGGAAGATCCTTTATGCCAACCCCTGTGTTCATTTAGCTCACTTTCCTACTTCGAGAGGGCAAAATCTCATGCCCCAGCATCCAGACACATCTAATAGATTTTATTGTATGCCTCAAACTTTGTGCCAAGTTTGTGGAAGACATATAGACCACATAAGACCACATAATGCTAGAAAAGTCAGGTGTCCCAATACTTTTGTCCATGTAGTGCAAGATGTGTTCCGTTAAGAAAGATGGCTTTATTTTTTTTCTTTTTCTTTTTTTTATTTTAAGCGGTGATGTCATCTGTTTTCTTGTATTTTCTGTCCAGCAGGAAACAACAGCAGCGCTAGCTCTACTCGTAACCTGTGGGTGAGTGGCCTGTCGTCCAACACCAAAGCGGCCGATTTAAAGAACCTTTTTGGAAAATATGGAAAGGTAAACACCCTCCACGAATGTTAGGCATGTAACGGTACACAAAATTCACGGTACCTCTGTTTTTAAGTCACGATTCGGTGCAATTTCTGAGAAAAAATCAATTAGCTTGTTTCCTCAACACAGTTTAACATTTATAAACATTGACTGTTTTAACGGTATTACCGTATTTTTCTGACTTTAAGCAGCCACTTTTTTTTCCCACGTTTTGAACTCCACGGCTAATTTATGGATCTTTCCGGGGTTTTTCCCGGTTTCACCGGCTTCAAGCCAAAAAACGGAACCCCATAACATTAGCTGAACAGAAGAATACATGTTGCGAGACTGACGGGGGGGACTTGGACAAAATTTTTTTTACAAATCGTATTTCCAGTACAGTGACACTGTGCTAACTCGTGTTTTTTTTATTTATTTTTTTTTTTTATATATAATACCCTTTGGCACTGAGGTGGAGACTAAACAAAGTTGCAGTCCGCCACTTAATACGTGCATGAGGGAACTCTTATTTTGAAAGAAAACTTCTTAAAACCGAAAGCCCTGTACCGAAACTCTTCGGTGCGAATACGTGTACCGGTACACCCCTGGTATTTATTACATTCACGTGCTGTTTGCCTGACGTTCACCTGTACGTTTGTTTGCACGCTCGATTCAAGGTTTTTAGCGCCAAAGTGGTCACCAATGCTCGCAGCCCAGGAGCTAAATGCTATGGCTTAGTGACCATGTCCTCTAGTGTTGAAGTGGCACGATGCATATCCCATCTGGACGGCACTGAGCTCCATGGACAGCAGATATCCGTGGACAGGGTAAGAACTAAAATACACTCCCTAGATGTTCCAGCTCATTTGGTGTTCTATTGTACCTACACTGGGAAACGTCAGGTGTCCCAAATACTTTTGTCTATGAGCTAGGAGAACTAAACTTGTTCCAGCATGCCAGTTAAACCACCTCAATAAAAATGTTTTATTTAGTGTTTGAGTGGATGATGATCTGATGTAGATCTTAACCCAGTTGAACAAAAAATGTTCGGCACCTCACATACATCAGTACCTGACTTGCACTCTTTTGGCTGATTAGGCACAAATTTCCACAAAATCTAGTGGAACATCTTCCTAAAAGAATGAAGGTTATTATAATGCCAAATGGGGATCGATCATAAAGTGCATCTCAGCAGGTTCTTACCATGTTTATTGTGTGTAGGTACAGTAAAGACCATTTCATATCTTCTGTTGTTACACATTCTGGAAGTCCAAAGTGCACTGAAATAGAAGCCGATGAATGTTTTGTTTGTTTGTGCGGTTCAGGTTAAAAGCGACCCTTTTAAGAAGGACTCTAAAAAGGAAGCGGAGGATAAAACGGGGTCTAACAAAACATCAGGCGAGAAACGCATCTCTACCGGGCTGAAGACCGCCAACAAGTGAGGACTTCTCAAAAACGTTTTTGAACCTGCACAAAACACGTTCTCGTATTGCTCATTCATGCTATCTTTTTTTTTTTTTTTATATTTTTTACCACTTTGCAGGACTCAGACCTCCTCCAAAAAGGAAGAGAAGAAACCAGCTGAGAAGGATGGCAAAGAATCTTCCAAGAAACAGGAATCCAAGAACACCAAGTCCGACGCTCCGAGCTCTTCAAGCTCGGCTTCCGATTTCAAGAAGGACGAGAAGAAGCATGGAAGTGAGTTCACCTATGTTTTGAAGGTTAAGTTCACCTTTTATGTTGGAGCGAGTTTAATCGTTTATGCTTCACCCTGATAGGGAAGAGTCCAGGGAAGATGCTCATGCTGGACCAGTCTAAAAACCAGCAGGGCTTCAACAAACCTCGGCTGCCTTTTAGAAGAGGAGGGAGGTTCGACAAGGTACACACGTTAGAACCTTTCTGACCGAATCCATTACTGTTATTTATATCTCGCAGAATAAATATTTCTCTCCTTCTCCAGCCTGCTGCTCCTAATATGATGAACAGACGTCCTCGGTGGCTCATTCCACCTGAGCAGGTTTGTGAACTTACCTCTACAGAGCTTCTCTGGATGTATCTCAGGGTTATAAAAAAAAGACAAACTGGAGTGAAGCCATGCACAAATGTGATCATCACAATTAAAAGAAGTGAAGACTTAAATAAATTCACTGAACACAGACTGAAGTGGTTTAATACATATATGTGCAATATCAGATTTGCTATATGTTCTTAGTTTACCAGCACCCTTTATTTTTTATATATATTTTTCTTGTACTCTGAAACAGTGTCTGGCAAAATAATTTCCTTCGGGATTAGTAAAGTTCAGTCTTATCAGCAGTAAAATCGAGCAATTTGTGTATGAAGAACGAACCCCAGGATAAAACTTTCACAAAAATGTTCCAAACTATATTAAAGTTCAATTGCATCAGTTGATTTGTAGCTGAAGGAGTTGTTGTATAATTTCCCGCAGATAGAAGCGATGAAGAAAGAAAGGCCTTTTCCCAACAAAGGTGGGAACAAAGACATCCTTCCCTTCGAGAAAATGAAGGAACAGCGCATGCGTGAGCGCATGGTTCAGATGGAAAAAGCCCGCCGGGCCATGGCACTGCGCAGGTGAGCCGTGTTCACGTGTTCCTGAACTCTAGTTGTATGGCGCATGTCCATCGTTAACCCCCTCCACTTTGGCGCAGGCGGCGCGAGATGGCAGAGCGCAGGGAGCGCGAGCGGCTGCGGGTAATGCGCGAGCGCGAGGAGAGGGAGAACCTGATGCGTGAACGCCAGAGGCTGGAGATGGAGAGGCAGAAACTGGAACGCGAGCGCATGGAGCGGGAACGCTTGGAGAGAGAGAGGATCCGTATAGAACAGGTCTGGTAGACGTGCCACTGCGTGCGACGTTCTTTTACACGGGTTACAGCTTTCTGATTCTGCTCTTTACGTGCAACCGACAGGAGAGACGGAAGGAGGCGGAGCGTCTGGCTCGGGAGCGGGAGGAGCTGAGGAGGCAACAAGAACAGCTACGATATGAGCAGGAGAAACGCAACAACCTGAAAAGGGGTCGTGATGTGGACCACAGGTATTCAGACTCGAATAAGGCGTACCTGATGTGTGTACCGGAGGCTGATTGGTCCATGATTGATTGGTGGGGGGAAAAAAAGACTGCTGGTTATTTACTTTCAAAATCCAGTGTACTTTCGCTTATGTTTATCTGTCTTTTTGCAGGAGGGATGACTCTTACTGGAACGGCAATAAGAAGATTCAGCCCGACTCAGAGGGCCGTATCAGCCAAGCCTCAGACTACAGCGGCAGGCAGCAGAGCCGCTTCAGCGACTTCAGCTCCAGAGACAGAACACGGTTCCCAGACAGTACCCCTGTCCAGCCCAACAATTTTGACAGGTGCAAAATTTAAATGTATTTCTCAATCACCACACATTTATTTTTTTATATATCTTACACACTAATCACTTGGTTTACAGGCGAAATCGATTCGACAGCGAACCCGAGGCCAAGAAGACTCGCCCAGACCCGCGGCGCGAAAGTTCCGGGTTCGAGCGATACCCTAAAAACTTCGACGCCGTGCGCCGGGCCGAGCCTCCTCCCCCTTCGGGGCGCGCCGATCTTCGCGACACGGACCGGAGAGACATCCGAGACCGGGATGAACGCCGGCCCGTGTCGATGCCTGACCGACCAGCAGGGGGCAGAGCGGCTCCTCCGGCTATGAGCCACTCGGCCAGAGACACGGGTCACACCGGCTGGAAAAATGATGGCGGCATCAGCAATAAACCATCTGACGTCAGGTAAGAACATGACTAATACAGGAAACCGGTTAATCCATAGGGGATTGCAGGGGTGCACTTATACGAGAATCTAGCGTTTTAGATTCCTTTACATTTCAATGTAAACTGTCGATGCTCCCAAATGTTAATAAAAAAAAAAAAAAACAAGCAATTTTATGTTTTGCATTTCTTACTGTACCGAGATTTAACCTGTGGCAACTCGTACAATAAATAAATCAATGTTTGTCGTAGCAGGGGAGCAGTACGGATCCGGAGCCGAGACGGACCTGGCCCTAACATGAGGGGCGCGTCTTCGGCCAATCGCGGCAGAGTCGGCTTCAGTAGCCGAGATGGAGGCAGACCCACGGTCATGAGCGACCAGGTGAGACGTCTTTTGCTTTCAAAACAGCCGAGACATTTATTTTGTTGATTTCGACATCGTGATCCTCCGTTCGTTTGTCCGAGCAGCATTTCAGCAGCGGGAGGCAGGTGGTGGTGGAGCGGCACAGTCGGGATCAGGGGCCCAGGAAGGAGTGGCACGGCAGCGGCTCTCAGAGCGGAGGATTCCCTGATAACCGGCGCATGGGAGAAAGTCGGCCTGCCATGATGGCGCCACATTCCAGGTCTCTACAGGTTTCCTTTTTATAATTTGGTAGATCTCACAGATCTGATAGTTTTCCATAGTAGTTTTAGATGTTCTCTAACCAGAATGCTCTTTATAATAGCAATTTTTGGGTGAATTCTTGCCTGGAAGATTCAGGGTTGGGATTTAGGGGTAATAATTAGCTGCAACGATACTAAAAAATGTATCTAATGTATTTCCTTTTTTTTTTTTTTTTTTAAGCCATTCCTCCAGCGGCATGAACAGGATCGTCCAGATCACGAATGTCCCGATGAGTGGCGGCGGCGGCAGCAGCAGCGGATTCAAACCCTTCAAAGGAAGGTTCTAGCGCAAACAGGAGGAAATTTTATAACTTAATTTTTTTTTTTGATGTTTTTAAAATGAATGGACTTTTTTTTTTTTTTTTTTTTTTTTTTTGTATAAACCCTTGTTAAGCTAAACGTAGGACTTGTTACTCGGCTTTTCTTCTGTAAGCCGTGCACAGAAGTGTTCTCGCGCTGTACAGGCAGCTTGTGCGGTCGGAGTCGTTTCCTTCCTTCTTTTTTTCTTTGTGTATTTAAAATGTTTGCGGGGGGGGGGGCAGAGACTTTAAGACTCGCCTGCTTACGTTTTGTCTAGTGTTTAATCGATCAGCTGCGACGCTCATTTCCATTTTAAATTCTGTAAGGGCTTGTTTAAGAGCAGATAATCGTGTGTGTGTGAGCGAGAGTGAAGATGGAGAACGCAGAAGTAGGCAGCACAGTACTGGAGAACTCCTGAGGAACTGTGTGTGTGTGTGTGTGTAGCAGTAGACATGAGGTGTGTGTTCTTCCTGTTTTTCCACAACGCTCTGGATTTGCCTCTACAGGTTGTTAAAGTGTTTGTATTCTGGGTCAGAGCACTAAAATACATTTTGCTGTGAAGTAACATGATGCACCACGTCTCACTGCGCTGCATTTCTTCTTTTTTTCTTTCCTCCATTTTTTCATCTTTGTTACAGGTCCACTTTCTCACTGCATGGAATAAGTTTTTGTTATATATCTAAAAATAACAAAAAAACACAAACCCATTAATATAAAGGAACATTGACCTTTTTTTAATATTTCAGCTTTGATGTAACTAAATATATAGAAAGGAAGTACAAATAGAAAATCCAGATCCAAAGCCATCTGATGCGTCGTACGTACGTACGTGCTAATAAACAGAGCTTCATACGTTGTAACGTCCAAAAAAATAATAATTTTGGCAAAGCAGGCACAAGATTGACCTCTGTTCTATATGAAGCATTAAATCAATCCTTCTGTCCTGCAGTGGTCTAAAAAAAAAAAAAAAAAAAAACACTGCTTCAACTAATCTGCTTATTAAATGTGAAGTTAAAGTGGGGGGCAGGAGTTTTCCAGGACCAGAGTTTCTGGAACCTGTGCACTTAAAGTGTAGTTCATTTAAAAAAACAAAACAAAAAAAACCCCAGACTGATTACTTACTTTTCCAGCCATGTGTGTTTCTTCCCCCAACCTGTTAACACTTGGAGGCACACAATTGGATTGGACACATGAGCATAACTTTTTTCCCTTCCCTTGAATTAGAAGACCCAAGACTGTGCACAAAGCCAGCTTCATGAAGATAAGCTTCCCATGTGTTGGAGTGAATCTTAACCCTGAACATAAAACTCCACAAGAACAATCCAAAATGTAGTCCCATCTTTCCGTGGAGCGTGAATGGTGCTTTCTGAACATGCCATTTCACAGCCAGTCCCCAATCTTATGCTCAAGTGTCCACAAACATTTGGTGCATCTGCCGTACTCGGGTCTTTATCACGAGAGAGACGTCATTTCTCTTCAGATGTTTTATTATTTTTGCAGCCTGTAAATATTTCTAATCACAATCCTGTTCTTTTTCCCAACTCTGCATCTGATTCTGTAGAAAAATGAGGTATTTGGGTCCTTTTTTAGTGCATTCGGTTATTAACAGTGCAGAACCAGAACGGAAAAAAAAAAAATCACATTCGGTTGAAGTTAAAAATCGCATTAAAGCATCATGTTATGCTTTAAAAACGAGGCCTCGTTCGGCGTGTGAAACGGCGTCCTTTGTTTTTTTAGCCAGAAGGGAAAAAAAACAAATGAAGTATGTGAGGATGCTGTTGATTCAGAGCTGGGTGATTAGAAAAATTCTGCTTTCCATTTAGTGTAAATACGGACGATGTAGTGTTTGTCACGTGTCGTATCTACGCCTGTTCGGCGGTGTTAAATGCGGAAACGAGAGGTGGTATTAAAGTTTCGAGACTCGCCCTGTTTACAAAAAAGTATTTAGGTCATTTGTTTTAACACCATCACCTTGAAATAGTCCCTTTGCACATCAATACAGCGCTTCCAGCGTTCCTTCCTCTTCTGTAACGTGTTCTCGAAAGCTGCTCCAGCATCTTCTGCGATTTGCACAGGACTTCAACGATGTCAAAAACAGCAACCTTTTAAACTGGAACTTCTTCGGAAAGAGGGTGAAGTCTGCAGGCGCCAAACGTGGCGAGTAGGATGGCTGGAGAAGTGTGATCACGTTGTGAGAGGTGGCAGGGTGCACACGTGTTCAGAGTAACGGATGTACACAGGACGATGTCTTTTGACACGCTGACTTCTAAAAGTCGGTGCTCCCTGTGACTGTGCTTGCAGCCCTGTGCTGGCATCTAGTGGTATGTTACAAAACGTTTTAAACACTTCGTGGCCTCGTGCCATGCCTCTGATCTCGACCCCCAAACCCCCTCCACCAACCCCTGAATCCCATCTGACCACGGTTTCTTCATTCTTCTCTGGCACCTCAAGCCACTCGAAGATCTCTGAAGGAGTAAGTGGGTATGTTTTTCACGATTGTCTCGTCCCAATGGAAATGCTACATCATCTCCATCTGCAAACCAGTGCTCCTAAAACACCTCCAGGGCCCAAAACTCACTAGAGGGAAACACCGTTTCCACTTAACTCAATTCCGGATCAATCATCGAATCCTTTTTGTTCTTTCTCAGGGATAAACTCATTCTGCCCTCCCAAAAAAAACTCCACGTGTGTTTAGATCATCCTGCTGGAATGTATCGAGAGTAAGATTTTGTCGGAAAGGCAGTAACACGGAAAATGCTTTGAGTTGCATCACGTGGCTGTAGTGTAGCGGTGCACGTTTATTTACACGTTTTCGGGTGAACATAAAAAAAACAAAAAAAAAACCACGTACAGCAGAAGTCGTGGCACGAGCAATACAGAAAATGACGCAGCATAAGTCGGAGTTTTCCGTCCTGACGTGAAGTAAAACATCTCGCATCTTCACCGTCTTGCAAGGCCTGAGGAAGTGAGGAGATACTGAGGAGAGTTTTAAAGCCCTGGATACACGGTGGGAGACGGGACCAGGATTTCTGAGCGCTGACAGTCTGACATACACTATGGCCAAAAGTATTAGGACACCCGACTTTTCCTGATGCATGTGGTTCTTTTCCGTACTGTTCGCACAATTTTGGAGGCACACAATCATATAGGACGTCTTTGGATGTAATCATCTGCACTAGGAGACCCAAACCTGCTCCAGCAAGCTCCAGTAAGGAGTGAAAGATCTCCTACTACAGAGCTCCGACCTCAACCTCTTGATCAATGACTGCACTTGAGGCTTTCACACCTTCATCAGAACCTGCCACAAATCTCAACAAACACATTCCAAAATCTAGTGAACTCTCTGCCTTGTGCTGCCATCTGTTGGTGTGTTACAAAACTGGTCGTCTCAAAACATTGTGATACCACCTCATAATAGATGGCCTGGTGTTTGTCTGCTGACCTGCTGCCTCTGATCTCGACCCCCAACCACCCACCACCTACCCATTCAACCCCTGATCCCCTCCTGACCAAAGTTCCTTCGTTCCACTCGAAAAACTCTGAATGCTCGAGTCGTTCCGTTTTTCTGGAAAAAGCTCTACAGATCGTCTCGTCCCAAACCTGCTTCTGTGTGTGTTTTAAAAAAAGTTGTTTAATATCCACTAAGGGCTTGTAGAAAACAAGAGCAGAACTTCTTCGCAGAGGTCGTTCGAATATTAAACGGGGACTAAATGTGGAACATTGAGATGTTCAAAAAGGACGTCTTGTGGTCAGGTGTCCACAAACTTTTGACCATACAGCATTCAAGAACTTTGATTCTTCGTTGAATGAAGAAAAAAAAACATCTCTGGGTTTAAATGTGGCACTACTGATTTTCTGGCACTTTGTTCCCACAAATGAATCGGTATTTATTTTATCGTGATGAACGATATTTCGGTCGTATCGCCCCCTCCCCTCCCCTCCCTCCTCCAACCTCACGAGCTCGCGAGCTGAACAGCACGTCGTGTAACAGTGGGATATTTAGACCTGTTACCACCTCGTCCTCTCGGTCGCGGTATGAAGATACCTGCCTGTCAGACTGCACATGTGTTTGTGTGTGTGTATATATAATGTGTGTATATATATATATATATATATTTATCAAACAGCTTTATAAAACATCAACAACTGCGATAATGCAAAAAAAAACAAAAAAAAACGGTGCCATGATTTCTCCCTCCGGTGCATTTCGCTATGAAAGATCCAGCGTCCTGAAGCGTGAGGTCTCTCCACACATGTACCGTGCAGACGAAGGAAAGTCGAGTGAGCTGGATCGGAGACGCTGACGGAGCGAGTTCGACCCCCCCACTCCCACCCCCCGATCCGCTCTGCTGTGTGTTCGGAGCCCAGAGAGCGAACGGCATCAGGCACC
Organism: Silurus meridionalis; assembly: GCF_014805685.1. NCBI lineage: Eukaryota > Metazoa > Chordata > Actinopteri > Siluriformes > Siluridae > Silurus > Silurus meridionalis. Next base: position 2,143,171 of record NC_060909.1, read on the forward strand.
GGTGGCTTAGGAACCGCTGCGCGCTCTCTCACTCCGAGTGCAGCTTCTGCAGTCAGTGTGTAACGACGAGACAGTGTGCGGGTTCCGGCGCCGTTTACAGGATCACACACTTCTCCTTTTCCTTCAGCTCTTTCTTGGCTTTGCGCTCCGTGCTGGAACTGTGCTTCCCTGGACTCCGACACGATGCTGTCGCTGATGTTCCTCCTCCTCCTCCTGCTGCAGGGGCTGCGATCGCTGCTTCAGCCACGGGGCCACCTGCTGCCTGAGCCTGGAGGACGGAGAGACGGAGGGATGAGATAGAGCTCAGGAGTGGGAAATTGAAGCGGGACGACAAATATAATGTAGATTCATGTCAGTTCTTCAGAATGTGACCCTGTGCTGCTGGTGCCTATGGAAGACCTAAGAGGCCATGCATTACAACGTATATACTTATTTTTCCATCTTGTTTTCTCCAGATCTGCTAAATACGACGTTTTAGGTTCATCACGTTCTGAACACGCCGCCACTTGGAACAGGACCAATCATGTTTAAAGGCTAATCCTCTAACCACATGACCCTCAACTTCCTGATCAATGACTCAGAGCTTTAACCACTGAGCCAGTGTTCACATACAAGATGACCACAGGTAGCTTCAGTGGTTAAGATGATGGACGTCTGATCAGAAGGTCGGGAGTTCAAATCCTGCTGCCGCAGATCTCAGCCTGCTTTCAGATGATTTTGGAGCGACGTATCAGGCGGTGTTCTACACCAAATTCAAGACCCTCTGGAAATACCTTTCTGAAGAACACGTTTTCATCCCAAAAAGTCCACAGACTTGAATATATCATTTACGTCGCGCGTGTGTGTTCGTACCTGAGCCTGCACGGCCTGTGCTTCAGCCTGCTCCTGCTCCTCCTCCTGTTCCTGGTAGAACTCTGATGCTCTGCGATCTTCCTCCTCTTGTAGCTTCTTCGCTAGCTCTAGATCACTGATGCCCTCAGGGAGCTCCTCCCAACCAAGATCTGACACCTGCTGCTCCTGCTGCAGTGACAGCGCCATCAGGTAGTCCTGTCCACACACACACACACACACACACACACACACACACACACACACACGCTTTAACAGACTACATACACAGTAGTAGAAGATGGATGTCAGGTGCTCTGGATATTATGGTAGATTCATATATGTAGCTGGTTTCCTGGTTCTGATCCTGACCTCAGGGTTCATGTCTGGTGAAAGCCAGAACATCTAAAGGCATCTTACACAAAGACATTCATGAAGAACTGGTGTCTCATTCTGGGCACAGACCTGACCCACATCCAGGGTTCCTGGTACTTGCTCCAGAACCACCTCAACCCTGACCAGGTTCAAAAAATGGATTCTCCCTCTGCTGCTCTTGTGAAAAAAACGCTCGATCACCATGTTGGTCCATTACATTAAATATCATCGATTATTCGAAGGGCAATAGGAGCATGAGCGTAGGGAGTAAACACAGGAAGAGCGTGTGAGAGACATCATCAGTCCTACATTAAACCATTAAAGGTGTCCAACCCCAACACACACTAGACATGTGAACGGATGTGAAGATGGAGGACTTTTCATATGAATTATTTAAAAAGCTTTGCTTCCCGGTGGTCCATGTAGCGCTCACGCACTGCCTTACTGTACTGTAAGACTGAAAAATAAATAAACCCCTGAGACAGGGTGATGTAAAGATTTTGCCTCTGGGGAATTTCTCTGGAAAATAAAGGACATTCGATTCTCTTGAACACGCTTTCAACATCTGACGGTTTTAGTACTGTAATTTAGTACACATCCAGCAGGTGGCAGCATTGTATCAGTGTTGGCCTGCCAGACACCTCAGATTCAGGGAACAGCAGCAGGAGGATGAAAGTTACTTGAGGCAGTTACTTGACAAGGTGACTTTATTTCAGGGGAACACGTGCGAACACGACTGCGAAAACGTAACCGCATTCTCACAATCACGCCGACTACGTATTGATGTAATGCGTGTCCTGACCTGGTCGATCTGGTCCTGCTGCCCGTGGTAGACGTTCTCAGGGTCAGAGGGTCTAAGACGGAACTCTGAATCGCAGAAGTTTCCGTCTCCGTCTACGTTATGTAGACTCTCCCACACCACCTTCTCCTCAGTCAGAAATCCCTGATCGGTCACCAGTAGGTACAACTGGCCCTGCAATACACACACACACACACACACACACACACACACACACACACACGTTGCAGTATATGAAAATAAGCAGGTCTACTCCTAATCCACGTCTAGGTGTGAGACCCTACAGCATTATAATGTTCTCAGCTTCACCTCGGGACCTTCTACATCTCCACATCATGCACCAACATCGGTGAATTAACGTCACTGAATTAACTGTGTGTGTGTGTGTGTGTTTTACCTTGAATTTGGTCATGGTACTGAAGTGGTTGTTCCTGAAGAACACACACAGCTCCCCCTCCTGCACGGTGGATGTAAGCTCACACAGGCCGTGGTAGGTCAGCTGTGTGGCTGTGCTGTGGAGGAACTGCTCCGCTACGAAGCCTGATGAAGACAACAAACACACACACCACAAACACACATCATTACTGTGTAGCGGTTTGTCATGAACAGAAGCTCCTTCACCACGTTATACACAGTGCTACTGTCAACTGATTGGTTGATTGAATGTGCAGGTGGACGTGTTTCTAATAAAGTAAACAGTGTGTGGGTGTGTACATGTTAGTGTATATACACACACGTGTAATTACAGGGTGATGGGGCAGGGTTTGGGGTGGTACAGTGTGATACAGTGAAGAGGAAGAGACACCCATTCTGTAGAACAAAGAAAAACAGAAGGGGTGTGTGTGTGTGTGTGTGTGTGTGTGTGTGTGCGTGCATCTACAGACGTCATGACTGGCTTGTAGTCATTTATTTAAATATTTATGTGATGCAAGTGGCTTGAAAAATGTATCCTACTGAACAACCTGCTTTAAAAAAACACAAGGAGAAAAACCAGACTGACACACACACACACACACACACACACACACACACACACACACACACACACACACTAACAGACACACACACACACACACACACTAACAGACACTAACAGACACACTTGCATGCACACACACTCATAAAACACACTAAACACCCATAGACAATAACACAGTCACAAACATTCACAGATATACACACGCACACACACACACACAAACATGCACTCTCAGACACTAACACACACATATACACACACTAACGTGCACACAGGCACAGGCTAATACACTAACTGAAACACACACACACACACACAAATTAAAACACTAACATGCATGCGTACACACACCAATACACTAATATGCATGCACATACACACACTAAAACACACAGGCACACATTAATACACTCACTAAAACACACCAACATGCACACACACACTCACAAATACACTAAAACACACAGTAACAAAATGATATAAGGATCCTCAGACCTTCTCCAGCCAGCTCGCTGTTCTCTGACTGCTTATAACCGATGATCTTCTCAACCAGCTGGTTATAACTGCAGTTCCCCACAGCCTTCACTATATCACTCATCTACAGAGAGACAGAGACAGAGACAGAGACAGAGACAGAGAGAGAGAGAGAGAGAGAGAGAGAGAGAGAGAGAGAGAGAGAGAGAGAGATACTGATGAACTCTGACAAGTGCAGCATTAATTTTCAGCAGTTAATCGCTCAATTTGAGGAACCTCTCAGACACTGAAGACCATTACATCTTTATTTGTAAAGCTCTTGAAGTTCATCTGCATGATTTTATGCACTACTCCTGATTGGCTGAGTAGATATTAAAGCTGCTCCTGTCGCACCCAAGTGCTCAGGATGAACCTGAAATTAGGGTAAGATCTGCCTGATTTTATGTTGTAGATGTACCTGGTTTGGAGGAACAATGAGGAACCCAAATGAAACCCAGGAACATGGGAGATTCTAAGAATTTACAATGGAGTTTTCATGGATGTTGAGTGTTTTGGAGCACTAAAAATAGACCATATAAACACTTGAGATGCCTGTAACTGGTTCCACCTAGTAACTATGAAGGCGGCTTTGGACTGCATGTAACACAAACAGTTTTGCTCTCAAGCCTCCACCAGTGAACATCTGATAATCTCAACAATCTTGGAACTATAATAAATGAATGTTTGGTATTTGGAGTCGGGTTCCTCTCCAGGTTTCTATATCATCTAAGGAAGTTTTAGATATCTGTAGTTCTGGTACCTGAGGTTCCACCAGCCAGCCGTGGTACAGCGGGATGTCGAGAAGGTCGAAGACGATGCACTCGGGGGTGTATTCGAACACCCCAACACCTGTGAACTTCACGTTTACGTCCAAACCCGTTTGTAGCTTGTGGAGGACTGCCATGGCATCACTCATGTTCTACACACACACACACACACACACACACACACACACACACACACACACCTCAATCAGGAGACATCAAAGCCAGTGTTCCGACACATTTTTCATTTTAGAATTCCATAGTTTTCCAGACTAAAATATGCAGATTTCCCTAAAGATTTTTAAGACCATATAATTATAACCTCAAACCACGTTTTTATTACAACTGCAGTTCTAAAACAGTGTTCATTATTTATTTAAGTTATTTTTACACTGTAAACCTTTAAACATACAGCAGAAGGATTGTTCATGTGCAATTCACCAAAAAAAAAATACAAAAATAAGTCCATTAAAAAAAACATCTTTTGGCCACGTCCCAAAAAAACCCCCATCTCTAAAGTGGACACAATCGAAAAACGCTTTTGAAAAAAGGCGACATCTTTTTTTAGTCGTTTGCATCGACGTTTCAAAGAGCCGGAGAGTAAATAAACAGCGGACGGAATTGATGCAGGTCGGAGCGTCTTACGTTTTGCTCATGCGCAGCGTTTTAAACGTTCTTGTGTGGATGAGCAGCTTTTGGGAAAAGACTGAAAACGAAAATGTGGACGTGAAGCGTTTTAAGTGAAAATGCCGTTGGTCACGTAAATCAGTGCGATATACGTGACCACCAACGATAATCCAACAAAACAAATGAGGTCCGATCTCAGCCGAAACACTGTTCTGGTCTGATTTTGAAGATGTTAGGAAAAGCAATGATGAATGAAGAAATGAAGTGTGTACTGAGAAGATGGCAGAGACAGCTGCAGCAGCTCCCAGACAGATGTTCTATCAAGATATTAAATCAACCTTGCTGTGACAACAGTGGGTTTGTTTCTCAATAGCTGCCATTTGGGGATCATGTGCTGTGTTGTTTCACATCACGGCTGTGTTGGTATGATGCCACTTACACACACAAACTTCTGTAACTCCTTCTGTTTCTTAATAATGTTGCTCATAATGGTGCTGCTTTTCCTCACGCTTACTGAAGCAAACAAGGGAAAGGAAAAGAAATGGGGAAACAAGCAGCAGATAAACAGACAAAGAAAGGAACGGTGAAAGAGAGAGAGAGCGAGAGAGCAAGAGAGAGGGAGAGACAGTGAGAGCGAGATGGAGAAGATTTCTGTGGCCAGGACCATCACTGAACTTTATTAAACTGCAGGCATAAGTGCACTCTCACATCAGGCTGCCGAGGTCAGTGAAACCCGCTGTACTTCCTGCACACACGAACATACAAACCTTGAACGACACGCATACAGACACACAGACACAAACAGATGTACACACGCATACATAAAAATTCAGACACACATACAGACAAACACACATACATCCAGACAGACAGACAACCAGATAGACAGCCACCCATACACACAGCCAAAAAAGGAAAAACAGACAGACACCCAGACAGGCAAACGTACATACACAGTTAAAAAAAAAAAAAAAAGACACTCGAAGAGACAAACACCCATACAGACAGATACCCAAACAAACACCCATAAACACAGACACAAATACTCAGACACCCAGACAGATAAACACAGATACACACCGACACAAACAGATGTACACATGCATACATAAAATGCAGACAGACATACAGACAAACACATACCCCCAGACAGACAGACACCCATACACAGACAAAAAACTAACAGACACCTAAACACGCAAACACACACACACAGTAAAAAAAACCAGACACTCGAAGAGACAAACATCCACTCAGACAAATGTAAACAAAAGATAGATACCCAGACAGACACAAATACTCAGACACCCAGATAAACATGCATAAACACTCAAACACCCAGACAAACACAGATACACACCGAAAGATACATACAGACACACAGACAGAAACAGATGTACACACACATGCATAAAGATTCAGACAGACATACAGACAAACACACATACACCCAGACAGTCAGACAACCAGATTAGAAACAACCAGATACTCGAAAACTACTTTTGGCTAAAGCTAATATTGTACCCGCCCCATACAGTGTAGTTTGTGAGTGAATCGGATTGATCGGGTTTATTTGTCTGGCATTTACAGGGTATGAACCTGAATGTGAGGAAACAAACAAAGAACATGATCTAATTTTCAGAAAACTGCTAATGGAATTACCGTGAGTCAGCATCCTGCTGGAACACGTACCAGTGAGTCATTACAACGTTGTTGGTTCTCCCAGAAAACCTGCAGGACGCAACTCCAACTCATCCCCAGACCCTCATCCCACCCTGCTGTTCTCACCTTCATGACCCACCAGAGCCTTTGGCTACATCGGTGTAACAACTTATTATAAACAGCGGTGGTATAAATTGACTGTCTCTGTCACTCACTGTCCTCCTGTCTCTCCATTTGTCTCCTTATGAGTATCTCCATTTGTCTGTCTCTATGTCTCTCTCTCTCTCCCAGTCAGTCTCCCCGTCTGTCTCGGTCTCCCTGTCAGTATCCTCATCTCTCTTAATGTCCCCTGTCTTAATGTCTGTCTCCCCGTCTTTCTGCAAGTCTCCATGTCAGTATCCCTATCTGTCTCTGGTTGTCTGGAGATCTTGCACTCCATCCCATGGAAAGCATATTTTCATGAAGCTGGCTTTGTGCAGAGGGACATTTTCATGCTGGAACAGGTTTTGAAGAGAAAAATGTAATGCTATTGAATAACAAAGACGTCCTGTACAATTCGATTTTGTGGTATCAGTTCGAGGGAGAACCACACATGGGTGGAAAAGTCAGGGGTCCTAATACTTTTGGCGATTCAGTGTAAGTTGAGAGTGTTTGAAGAATGAATTACAGTGCAGAAGCTGCTTCATGTGAGGAAGTAAAGGAAGTGTCCCTGCTGGAGCGTTTACAGTGTTGGAATGACAGCAGCACAGTGGAAGAACATTTAACACTCACTAAGTGGCTCAAGCCTTCAGCTTTAACAAACACACACACACACACACACACACACACACACACACACACACACACACACACACACACGTCTATAAAAAAAACAAAAAAAAAAACAGCTATTCTCACACATTCTGAGCTCACAGACCAAAATAGACTCGAGTACTCAGGAGTGTGGAGACGGTGGGTGAAGATGAACCACACTTTTGAAATAAACAAGCTCTGGAATGTGTGTGTGTGTGTGCGTGTGTGGTAGTACGACACGTGAGCTACGACATGTCACAGAGTATGATGTGAGCAGAAAGAAAAATCCTGACAGCTGTGACATCGTTAGGTTTTATTTTCAGAAGACAAGCATCGGCGCTGTCGAGGCTGGAGGGGCGAGGATACGCCGGGGGTCTTTACCTTGTACTGCATGTCCAGTGGCAGTGTGCGTGGCAACCTCAACACACACACACACACACACACACACACACACACACACACACACACACACACACACACAGAAATGGCATTCTGGCCTGGTGCCAAAGTCTTTGAAAAAAGGAGCAGTGCAGCAAAGCAAGAGGGAAAAAAAAGAAGGATAACTGATTGTTTTTTTTTTTTAATTCTTTTCATCCTCTCTCTCTCTCTCTCTCTCTCTCTCACACTCTTAGGGTTCTGAACTTGATAAAAGAACTTACTCAACCAATAACAGAACAGAAGTGACCGTATGATGGGACACACCCACACTCGGGTTCTCGGTCTGTTGCCTTTGCAAAAAATAAATAAATAAATAATATTAATAATTAATTATTATTTTTCTTAAATGTTTTTAATTTACTTTTTAAAACTCATAAACATTGGCACCGGTGTTCATTCCGACATGACTGAACTGCACAGATTTATCTGAAAAAATGAGCACAGTGACTTATACTCTGTATCACCTTTCTGCCCCGCCCCCTCATTATACCCCACCCCCTGACCATGCCCCACCCTGTTGCCATACCGCGCCCCCTGACCATGCCCCACCCCATTGCTATACCCTGCCCCCTGGTGATACCCTCATGCAATCTAACTATATCACCATCTGTGTCCGTCTGTCCGTCTGTCTGTCTGTCTGTCCGTCTTTGTCTTCCCACAAGTCTCCCTATAAGTCTGTCTCTCTCTTTCTCTTGGTCATTCTATGCGTCTTCCCACGTGTCTGTTTGTCAGACTGCCAGTCAGTCTTAAGGATCTGCCATATGTCTGTTGGTCTCTCCCTGTCCCCGTCTTCCATTTCTCTCTCTGTTTCTCCACCTTTCCACCACAATCCCACCTCTAAATTCTATTACTTCCTGTTGGTACCAGTCATGGACAAGAACTAACAAACAGTCTAGAAATTCAATAAAGTAAATTTTTTTTGTTACATTCATACAGCAAAAAAAAAAAGTCATTTCGATTATATCAATTTTTGTCAAAAAGCAAGTGAATTTCCTGCTGATTATAAATTTGAGTTATAAACAGTCATAATGTCATAATGTAACTGCATGAGGTAATGAAAGAGAGCGATAACAAAATAAAGACGTGGTTTGAGGAGGTGTAAATGGTCTCACTGTGAGAATAACAGCATCTCCACAAAAACACCAATCCCGTACGTCACCGAGAAAACGCCCGACCATCAGCTCCTGTGAAACCGCTCTGAAAACACCTCTGTTCCAGATGTTACGGGGGAACAGCAGCGCTAATCAAGTTTCTTACCTGCTCGTAGTTCAAACGCTGAACCTCGGAGATCTCTTTCGGTTTGGCATCGAGGATGTAGTCTCCTGTTGGAGAAAGAAGGAGGGTGGGATGGAGAATAATGAGAGGAAACACACATCAAAAACAGTGTTCATTAAAAATAACAACAACAAAACACACGCGCACACACACACACACACACACACACACACACACACACACACCCCCCCTACGCCTTAATGAGGTATCCTTAACAAACCATCTGCTCTGCTGTCAATTATCCTCAAACACCAGCTCCTGTGCTCCTTTCACAGGGTTTTTTTTTCCAGGTTTAACATGATGTTTCTCCTGGAAGCCGTCAAAGGGTCAAACTGGCACATTAATGCATGCAGCATCACGTGGATGTTGAAATGGCGTAGAAACGTCGCCCCAGTTCGATGTGTGGTGATGGAGAATTTCTGACCCGTACTGTAGCATGGCCACCAAACATGGCCTTCATTCCGTCTGAAACGATTCATCAGCTGGAAGAAGACTAGAAACCTCCCTACAGTATCTGATCCTCGACTTAGACTTGGATTGCAGTAGAAAATCCTCTGGGGTGAAATATCGAAGTTGTCCCAAAGCTCAAAAGCTCAATTTGGCAGTGCAGGAAAAGGTTCAGGAGGCCTTCCGAGAGATCTTGATTCTGATGTCCAGGACACACCTGTCAGACGAGCACGCTCTCTAAAGTGACCACCGGCACTGGGTCACACTCGAACCATAAGGCACATGTCAAGTACTCGATTAACATTCTCCACACTTACACACTCTCCAACACACACACACACACACCCCTAGTTCAGGACCACTGACAGCGATGCTGATCACCAAATCCAAACCCTGAGCACGGTGACTTTTACAGTACAGGCTATTATTATTATTATTATTATTATTCATACTGGTTCACATCTACTGGTGAACTCAACGCTGTAGAACTTCCTCCCATTAACAAGGTCACAAGATCACAATATAAATACTCCAGTTCCTGGGAAACGTCCACGCCGGTCTGAATATACCTAAACAAACATCAGACCAAGGAGCTCAAACAAAGCTCTGGAAAAGCATCAGACCAGAACTGGTTAAAAAAAACTCCTCCATCTAATGAGGTTCCATTAAATAAACCTATTAGTGAAGTAGGAAAGCATGTGAACCAAGCAGGAGATCTTCCTCGGAGGGGTTGGTAGGACCACCAGTGTTTGGGTGAGGAAGCCAATTTTTCAGGTTAACAGATGCCTTTGATGATTGGAGCATAGAATTTTCCCCTTCACTTGAACTAGAAGAACCTGTTCCAGCATCACAATGCTTCCGTGCACAAAAGTCAGATCCATGAAGATATGCTTTCCATGGTTTGGAGTGGAAGATCTAAGAGGAAGAAGGCACCATGGACCTCCTCACCACACCTACTTCAGGACCGGACATTACTAATGCCCTTGTGTTTCTGAATGAGCTCACATCTCCACAAAATCTAGTAGAACATCTTCAAGAGTGGAGCTTATAATAAGAGCAAAAGGAGACTGAATGTGGAAATGGGATGTTCAAGAACGTTAATCTATCCTGGTGTTTCAGTGTAGATTAAGTGGCACTAAACAGTAAGAACAAGATCTTCACAGTGAAACACGGCGGTGGTAGCAGTATCTCGTTATGAACATGCTTTTAAATCAGGCTTACGGGTTGAAACAAATTCATGGCGATCGGAGAAGAAACTGGTTTTACTGGTGCGGCTTGGGACACCAGACAATGGTATACTGGAGCTGCTCAAAAAAACGCAGACATCCATCTGAGAAGATTGGGCGAAAACATCGAGATGTTTTAGAATTGGACCAGCTAAACTTTCAGCGAGGTGGAAACGTACCAAGCTGGTTAACGTGATTCTCTCTCACACACACACACACACACACACACACACACACACACACACACACACACACACACACACACACACACACACACACACACACACACACTAGCTTCCTCTGCCAGCTGCCAAGAATGCAGACCCAGCACAAGCTGCTCCGGTCGTCCGCTTCAACATTCGCTCCGGCCAGGAAACCCCTCGGGTTCCAAACTCCCTCCCCTTCTACCCTCTGCTCTTCCTCTCCATCCAGCTCTCAATACTGTTGTTCTTCAAGTATTGCAGATACAGTCCAGCCTTTCATCCGAGCCTCAGAAACCGAGGCTGAGGCCCGTGCTAAGAGCTGCCCGAGGAGCTGAAGGGTTAAAAGTTCCCAGAGGAACTCTCTGGCACTGCTGTAGATTCTTGTTATTCAATTCCGTTTTATTTGGAGGTTTTCGGAAACAAACGGCATCGTTACGAAGCTGCTTGACAGAAAATCCGATGTAGATTTTATAATTAGATCCCAGATGATTCAACCAGAGGCAACGTGGACCAGAAACGAGACTTGAAAGGAAACCAGTCATCTTCGTGACGGTCTTCAAATCATTGTTCTTCCCCAGTCACAGGGACACGAATGTAGTATGAAATGATACCAAAACCCCAGTATTCCATGAACCTATAGGTTAGAGGGACAGGGTGGAAGATCTTCTGTTATTGAATGTGAACGCTGACTGCACCCCAAGGCCTCCTCACCTCACCTACATCAGTCTCTGAATGAGCATTAATCTCCATAGAAGACTGGAGATCATTAATATGATAGATGTAAGGAGTCTCCAGTTCAAACAGAAGATCCTGCTACTGAACTACGCATAATCGTGAACAGTGTGCGTGACGGACATCGTAACGCGTAGCTGTTCACCTAAACACGGGCTTGTTTCCATGGCAACCACGTCGTCTTTATATATTCACGTGCCGAACAGACAGCGTTGATCGACGGGGCGACGTTTCGACACGTTTACCGCTGTGTCGTTACAGGAACGGTTTCTCAACACTGCCCGGAAAGTTTCCTGTTTGAGCTGCGTGAAGATCTGTGATGGAACTCTCTCTCTCTCTCTTTCATCCATGAGCTCTCTCTCTTTCTCTTTCATCCATGAGCGCTCTCTCTCTCTCTCTCTTTCATCCATGAGCGCTCTCTCTCTCTCTCTCTCTTTCATCCATGAGCGCTCTCTCTCTCTCTCTCTCTCTTTCATCCATGAGCGCTCTCTCTCTCATCCATGAGCTCTCTCTCTCTCTCTTTCATCCATGAGCGCTCTCTCTCTCTCATCCATGAGCGCTCTCTCTATCTCTCATCCATGAGCTCTCACTCTCTCTCTAATCCATGAGCTCTCTCTCTCTCTTCATCCATGAGCGCTCTCTCTCTCTCATCCATGAGCCTCTCTCTCTCATCCATGAGCGCTCTCTCTCATCCATGAGCTCTCTCTTCTCTTTCATCCATGAGCTCTCTCACTCTCTCTCTCTAATCCATGAGCTCTCTCTCTCTCTCTTTCATCCATGAGCGCTCTCTCTCTCTCATCCATGAGCTCTCTCTCTCATCCATGAGCGCTCTCTCTCTCTCTCATCCATGAGCTCTCTTTCTCTCACTATGTCTAGTGCATGGGCACTGTCTGGTTTTCTCACTCTTGTGCATGAGCTCTCTCTTTCTCTCTCTGTTTATTGTGTGAGTTCTCTCTCTCTTTTTCCCCTCTTTCTCTCACTCACTTTTGTGCATGAGCTCTCACTCCTCACTCTCTTCCTCTTTCTCTCTCTAGCCCATGAGCTCCTTCACTTATTCTTTCTCTGTCTAGATCTCTCTTTTTCTCATGTCTAGTATATGAGAGTTCTCTCTCTCTCTCTCTCTCTCTCTCTCTCACACTCTTCTTTCTTTTACTCTAGACCATAAGCTCTCTCTCATTCTCCTGCTCGGTCTAATGCATGATCTCAAGCTTTCTTCTACTTTTTCTTTTTTTCCACCTCAGTCTAGCACTCTCTCTCTCTCTCTCTCTCTCTCTCTCTCTCTCTATATATATATAGCACATGACCTCTCTTTCTCCCTCTCTTTCTTTCTAGTTCATGAGCGCTCTCTCTCTCTCTCGCCCCATCTCTAATGCATACACTATCTCTCACTCTCTCTAGTTCATTCTCTCTTGTGCTTCTTTTCTATTTCTCGCTCTTTCTTTCGCTCTCTCTCTAGTATCACTTATTTGCACGCTCTTTCTCTCTCTTTCATCTCTCTCTCTCTCTCTCTCTTTCTCGTGCTTTTTCTATCTCTCTGTCTCTCGCTCGCTCATTTGATTTCTCTCTAGTCTCTCTCTCTCTCTCAGCTGTCCCAGCGTGACTAATCTGAAGCCCCGGCTGTTGAGTAATGAAGCAGCTGCTGTATTTTAGATTTCTCTTCGGAACTCGAGACAGAAATCAATAAAGCGACGTGATTAAGTTTGAAATGCTTTAAACCAGGTGATGCAGTAAAAACCCCCGAGTTAAAGATCCGCTGCAGCAAAACACCCGAGTCCTCAGTCACAAGTCCCACCCTCACCCTCACCGCACGTATCGCACCATCGCAGGGCCTGGGAGGGGCAGGGGGGCACGAATCGAGTTACCCTGATATCAAGAGGGTATTCCCCAGGCCTGATGCTGTCCATCAGAGAGCCAGCTGTCTGTTTCTCAAGTCTAATCTAAAGATCCCCTATCAGACGTGCAGTCCGACTCTCTGAAACTCTGGTGTCCGTTTTATATTTACGTGCTCAAACCTCTGAATACGTTTCTAAAGCAACGACTGTGAGGAGAGGTTTAGAAGGAGTCTCCAGTGTCAGGTCTGTCTAAGATAGAAGGGAGGAACAAAACGCTTTTAGGTCAATCTGAATGCTTCATTGTGATTGGCTGGAAGGATTTCCTACAGGTGAGACAGCTGTAGAGGTTTGACCGTACTGAGCTTCGTGGAGGAGTGGTTGGCCTGTGGTGGAACTAAAATAACAAATACGGTGATTTTTGATAAACGGTTTTGACCAACTGGAGAATAAAAGAAAAAAACAGAACCAGGAGTTTACTGATGCAGGTGCATTCCATTCGCTCTCACTGCACTTTATGGCACTACTTTATCTCTGGGTGTGATTTGGTACAACAGAATTCTGGATCTAACCAGGCGTATATTTAAACCATTCGGTTTGTTTTTGCTCTGCAAACATCAACGAGAGCTTCAACTCGTCACCTGGCGCCGTGTCTCCACCTCTGCACATAAACATATGGCTTTAAAACAACTCATGCAGCATGTGTCCACTGTAATTCTGATAACCACAGAGTCTTAGTCTTGAATTACAGCCCTGAAGACAAACTAGCAATCACTGAGTTCCTTCAGAGTGCTGAGTGTGGACACCTGATCATAAGATTATGTGCTTCTTAATGAGCATTTCATTCCATTTGCAGTCTCTATTCGCTCTTATTATAAGCTCCACTCTTCTGAGAAGATGTTCCACTAGATTTTGTGCTTAACATTCAATAGCGTTGGGGTCAGAATAGCAGATCTTCATAGAGCCGGCTTTGTGAACAGGTTTGGGTCTCCTGGTTCAAGTGAAGGACCACAAGAACCACCGAAGAGTCGGGTGTCCCAATACTTTTGGCGATATATAGTATATCTAACAGGCCTGACAAGTAGCAGGCTTCAGGATGCATTACATCATCACCACCTCACATTTCTGGCAAATACACCAACGGACTGATTAAACCAAAGTCTAATCTCATATGATCAGAACATTTCAGGTGATAAGAAGTTCAATAATCTGAATATTGGCCTCGCCGTTCTCTCAGCCGTTTACGTTATAAAGCGAAAGAACGAATATTAGTATTCACCCAGATACTCCATCAGCTGCTCCGCTGTTATGATCTCCATCATCGGCGGCAACTTGACCTGGGGGGGAAAAAAAAAACATTAATTTCTTCTCTGTGCTTTCATCCGGAATACCGTTCCTGGGTCCTCAGGACCAACACGGAATCATTCTCTGGAGGAGTTTCAACCCCTCAGGAAATCTGGATAATAAACGAGGACACTTGAGAGAACCTACACATTCCTACTTGAACTCCTACAAGAGCCTTCCAGCACAAAGCTTCCTCCATGAAGGTATTCTTTAGATTGGATTGGAATAGAAGATCTCCTGTGATCACCTACATCAACACCTGACTTTACTAACACCATTATGGGTGAATGAGCACAAAACTCTCCACAAAATCTAGTAGAACATCTTCCAAGAAGAGAAAATGGGGACTAAATGTGGAATGAGATGTTCAAAAAGAAGCCAAAGTTATGCTCAGGTGTCCACAAACTTTCGGGCAGGAAGTGTGTTCCCTTTACAATACGAAATAATCGGTATTGTGTCTGAGCGTGTTCGGTGACCGTCGTTGCTGTGGGATGAGCAACAAAGGAAGAACATCAGACGCCGCTGTAACACCGTGTGTGTGTGTGTGTGTGTGTGTGTGAGAGACGGAAACTCTCGAGACGTGAGCGTGGGCTGAAGATCTTTCGGCAGAGGCGTGTCCGAGGCGTGTCCGGCGTTTTGCTGCTGTGACGGTACAAAATGATGGACATCTCCCTCACCCACAATATTTTCCTATAAACATTTGCCTCAACCGGTTCGGTTCAGTGACGACACCACATCTACTCTGGATGGTGGGGGTATTTTTTCTTGTCTGGGGTGTCGATTTTTTTTTTTTGGGGGCATCTACTCTTAAAAGGAATGTCTACTCTTGGTGGAGGATCTACTCATATTTTCATATTTGGGGGTATCAACTCATATGGGGGGTATTTACTCATATTGGGGTGTATCTAATCTTGATGGGGTTTTTCTTTTTAGGAGTCTCTACCCTTGATGTGGGAGGGGTACCTTCTCTTGTTGGAGGCATCTACTCTTAATAGGGAGGTACTTACTGTTTTGGGAACGAAGGAATGTATTTAATACTTGGGGATATTTACTATTGTTAAAGAGAAGTTTCTACTTCTGTTGGGGGCGGGGGGTATCTACTCATAATGAGGGGTATCTACTCATAATGAGGGGTATCTACTCATAATGAGGGGTACCTACTCATAATGGGGGTAATCTACTCATAACGAGGGGGTATCTACTCACAACGAGGGGGTATCTACTCATAATGGGGGTATCTACTCATAATGAGGGGGTATCTACTCATAATGAGGTATCTACTCATAATGAGGGGGTTTCACGCTTGTTATAGGGAAACGCCTGCTCCTGATCAGGGGTATCTACTGCGTCTTGATGGGGGTATCTACTCATAATGAGGGGGGTATCTACTCATAATGGGGGTATCTACTCATAATGAGGGGTATCTACTCATAATGAGGGGTATCTACTCATAATGAGGGGTATCTACTCATAATGAGGTATCTACTCATAACGAGGGGGTATCTACTCAACGAGGGGGTATCTACTCATAACGAGGGGGTATCTACTCATAATGAGGGGGTATCTACTCATAATGAGGGGGTTTCTACGCTTGTTATAGGGAAACGCCTGCTCCTGATCAGGGGTATCTACTGTCTTGATGGGGGTATCTACTCACAATGAGGGGGTATCTACTCATAATGAGGGGGTATCTACTCATAATGAGGGGTATCTACTCATAATGAGGTATCTACTCATAATGAGGGGGTATCTACTCATAATGAGGGGTATCTACCATAATGAGGGGGTATCTACTCACAACGAGGGGGGTATCTACCACAACGAGGGGGTATCTACTCATAACGAGGGGGTATCTACTCATAATGGGGGTATCTACTCATAATGAGGGGGGGGTATCTACTCATAATGAGGGGGGTTTCTACGCTTGTTATAGGGAAACGTCTGCTCCTGATCAGGGGTATCCACTCGTCTTGATGGGGGTATCTACTCTAGTTGTTTGCGGGGTATTTATTCTTGTTTTGGGGGAAAATTCACGTCACGTTTTCGCAGCTGTTTTTTTATTTTTGAATCGTCGGGGAGCTGGTGAGATTAAAGCCGGAGCGCTCGGCCGTCGCTTCTCTCTGCCTGCCAGGTAGCCGTCAAACACACTAATTAAACCTCACCTTTAGAATTCAAATCAGCTCGAGGATGAAACATTCAGCAGAAAGCAGGTCGAGAGAGGAAACTCAACGCGTTTCCCAGATGTGCTGCCGATTTCCAGCTGTGATCTTCAGATTGAAGAGTACATCAGCTTGTATTGCATTAACGTTCAGACCGAAAATACATTCACTGTGTGTGTGTGTGTGGTTATAAGAAGCGGTATGTTGTAATATTCTGTGCTATAATCTATTGTTAATGCAGTCTGACTCATTCACGAAGTACGAGAGCCAAACCCTAACCTTCTCTGTGGGACGAACGAGAACTTCTGGAGCTGATGGAAAAGATTTAGAGTGAAAATAATAATAATGATAATTATATTTAATAATAATAATAATATTTACCTTCCAGGCCAACAGAAGCACATTCATAATAGCCAGCAGAGGACACGGCCCGTTCTCATTCTGGGTGATGATAGGCGTGTTCTCCTCCTTCCACCTGATCCATTTGATGTGGTAGATGGACTGACCTGCACCACCAACACCACCAACACCTCGCTCTTTACAGATCTGAGCTTTGCTCCCTTCTGCCCCATGTTGGCCCTGAGAAGGGACCACCCCCGGTTCCTTCACCTGCTCCTGCTCCTCCAGACCCTCGCTGACCTGCTCGGAACTCGGGCAGGAGGAGTTGAGATTAGAGAAAGACTCCAGGGAGTCCAGGCTGGGCAGCCCCTGAGACAAGGTGCCTTCATTAGACTCGGACTTGGCCTTGGGTGCAATGTTCTCAGCACACACACTGCTCCTCTCCTGGACCTCCTGCTCAGGAACATCCGCTGGAGCACCTGGAGACCCTGTAGAGGGCTCCTGTTTGTTCGGCTTGGTTTCTAACGTGGGTTTTGGAGCGTCACTGTTGTTTCCGGCTGCGTGTTCGCATGCGCCGTGGCCCGGTTCCTGCTCCGGTTCCTCGCCGGGAAGCACGAGCTTCCCGTTTTCCGCTTCCATCGACTCGGAGACGTTCGTGCTAGCATTAGCACTAACACTAAGAGGAGGAGTGGTGGAGATGGTGGTGGTGGTGGAGATGGTGGTGGAGCTTGTTGTGCAACTCGGACCCAAACTGCTGACCGACAGTCCTGCGGTCTCGCTGTTTCCGGCCGCGGCGTCCCGGTGCACGTTCGCATTTCTCTCCATCTCGACCGACCGCAGCACCGTTTTTCTTCTCCTTCTGCTTCTTCTTGTTCTTCTTCTTCTCCTCTTTTCCAACTAAAAACACAGCTCCGATCTCAGCAGCGCCGACGACGCCATGACGACGACGACGTCTACGCCTCTGACGTCACCGTTTTGGAGACTCCGAATAATTCGCTCTGGGCCGCGTCCCGATCCGCTCCTCCGCCTTTCCTGTACACTCGCACCCTAGCTTTGGACCCTTGATAGCAGGAAACACTAGATTTCGGATGCCACTGTTATTGTTGTAGTTTTTTTGTATTTACTTCTAAACCGATAAATACCGAAATATTGACAAAAAAATAAAACCGTCCCAAACCTCAAAACTGCGGTCATAGGCGGGTCACACCGCGCATGCGCAAGAGCAGCAGCTACTACAACAATAATAATAATAATAATAATAATAATAATTATTATTATTCTTATAACAACCATTATTCCAGCAATAATAATTATTATCCTATAACTGCGATAATAATATTTTACAACATTAATAATAATAATAATAATGATAATAATAATAATAATATAATTTTGATATAATATGATTATACCACTTTTTATTACTACATCTGAAATAATAATTATAATAATGATGATGATGATGATGATGATGATGGTAGTATAATGACGATAATAATGTTAAACATCAAAAATAATAATAAATATACCACTTTTATTATTACGGCTAAAATAATAATAAAGAAGAAGAAGAATGAAATGATATTAACAAAATTATTATTATTATTAATATTAATATTATTATTATTATTATTATTATTATTAAAATGGTTTGTATTATAATGATCATTAGTTTTTAGTTTTTTGCTATAATAATAATAATAATGCTGAAGATAATTCATATAATTCGTACTTTACACACATATTTACACACTCATATGTACACACACACACACACACACACACACACACACACACACACACACACACACACACACACTTTTTTTTAAATCTCTTTTTGTCTTTTTATTATAGATCCAGGATCATTTCATTCTGATCCCCTTTTTTATTATTTCATGAAATGCCACAACATAAACCTGAAACTAGATTCGAAACACACACACCCACCAAACACCACACACTACCCCACACCACAGACCCACTAACACACACACACACACGTGACACATCAGACAGACCACACTAAAGTCTTTTTGCACCCAGAGGTTTGGGGCCCTGTTATGAATTTATAAGAGGTCCTTTAAATTTTAATACTAAACTTGATTTGATTTGTACTGATTATTTATTTAATTAATTACGTATTGAAACCGCAGGATATTTAAATAATATAAAAATCATTTGCTGTGCCTTTTCTGACCACAAGATGGCGACTTTAGTGTGCAATTCTGTAATTGTATAGGTTTTTCATTAAATGAAAAAAGTTCCTGGGTATAATTTTTTTTTATTAAAAGTTTTCCAGCAGGTCATCACCCAGACTTGAATCTTACTATCTCCACTAGTTTGCTTTCTTTCCATAGTGCATCCTGGTGGCATCTCTTCCCCCAGGCAGGCCATGCCTACACCTCCACCCAGCTGTCCACATGATGTCCACCTGTTTCATCACTCCACTTTATCTACTAGTCCTGTTCCTTGTAGGAGCTTTCAGTGGTGTACAGGGGGTCTGCATGGGCTCTCTGATCGCTCTGCAGCCACACAGCTCCATCATACAAAGCAGGATGTGATGTTCTGCATTGTTTGCTTTGAATCCTTTCTATAAGAACCAGCATTCACTTTTTCTGCAATTTGTGCTGCCTCATCTTCACACAAGCATTAAGAAGCCTTCACAAGACCTGCTGTTTTTGGAGATGTTTGGACCTCATTTATTCAGGCCTGGTCAAAAACACATAAGGATTGTATGGTGAATGAGTGGAAGAAAGTTCTGTGTAGTTCAAATTCTACAGAAGAACTTATGAAGGTTGGAGAACAGGAGAGAAGATGTGATCAGACTGCCACAGTCAAACATGGAAGGTTGTTTGGAAGCAGGGGAAGGTTGGAGACGTATTCGGGAAAAAGTGAAAGGAATCCTGCACCAACATGTCTACCATTCCATATGTCAACCTTCA
The DNA here is from genome assembly GCF_014805685.1 of Silurus meridionalis. NCBI lineage: Eukaryota > Metazoa > Chordata > Actinopteri > Siluriformes > Siluridae > Silurus > Silurus meridionalis. The sequence continues at coordinate 2,163,444 of NC_060909.1, forward strand.
TACTTCCATACTTCACCGTACAGAAGACAATTAGATGAAGTGGCGAATATGTTCAAGCTCTAAGAGATATTCAGAGAGCAAACAGACGTCTGGAGTGATATCTCTAATGATTGGCCTGCTCAATCACCGCACCTAAATCCTACTGAACTGCTCTGGGATGAACTGGATCACAAGTGAGGAACATCTTTAGCAGGTTTGCTGAATGTTTTGAAAAAACTAATTGTCTGAGAAAAGTGTAAAGCTGTTCTTCATGCTGAGGAGTATGAAAGTTAAGTCCTGGTGTGTATATATTTGTTTGGTCAGAATTAAAAAATAAACAAGTGTCTGGGGAACTTAAGGAACATGCACATGAAAAGGTTTAGGTGGTTCCAAACTCGGTATTGCACTCAGGACTTCCTGCCTTCATGTTGTCGGTCTGTTCAGTGGGCGGGGCTTGCTACAACTTCCTGACTATGGAGTCACGCCGTCCGGTTTTTCTTCTTTGAACAGGGAGGGAGGTGTCGCTCTGTCGCGCGCTCGGTCTGTCTGTCTGTCGCGCGCTCGGTCTGTCGGTCGGTCGGTCGGTCGGTTAGTCCGGTGACGTCCGGTCGCAGGAGAGGCGGCGATTTCACGCCGCAGAGACGCAGCAGCAGCAGTCTTCTTGGTCGTGATCATCGTAAACACGGACTGCTGCGCCTTTAAGATCGGACACGAATCGAAACTGAAAAAAAGCAGAAGAAGGGAAGTGGAAACACGCACACGCGCGCTCGCGAACACGCGCGTTTTTACGCACGTCCACGTTAACGCCCGGACCGTTCCGCGGTGTCAAACGTGAGCGACATGAATTTATCCGACATGGTGGTGTTTAAACTCCTGGTGCTGCTCTACTGCCTGAGTGACTCGATAGGTAAGTGTGTGTGTGTGTGTGTGTGTGTGTTTGTGTTTATGCGGTTGTTCCGTAGAAAGTGTCCGAGCCTTGTTTGTGTTAATCGGCTTTTTGGAACTGGAGCTGCCACTCCTGCCCCCTGCTGCCACTCCTGCCCCTTGCTGCCACTCCTGCCTCTGCTGCCACTCCTGCCCCTTCTACTGCCCCCCCGGCCTGGGAGGGGGTTTGACGGGAAAGTATCACTGGTTTTACTTGAAAGTCTGATCTGATACATCACCCTGCAGAGTTTGAAACATTTTACATCTTCAAGAAGTTCATTGTGTTCAACTGACCTGAACAGTTTAGTCGCTAATGAAGACGTTATTTTACCCGAACTGGAACTAAACATGATCCAACCAAACCCAAGCCCAGGCCTATCTGGCTAGTAATCTAGCTAACTTCCAGTTAGCACTGCAGATGGAAACTCTGATCTCCAGCGAGATATCTCCAACCTTCCAGGATTACTGAGAAGCCTGAGTGGACAAACTGTGGAGTAATGAAGGGTGGAAAAACACAGATATGTGTGTTTTATTATGTAGGTCTCAGGTTTGGATCATCTTAGGAGAGAATATTCCTTTTTAAAACACACACACACACACACACATTTCTCATATCTGCGGCAGGAAGACAAGCCCAGGCTTGAGTGTAGAAGGAAAGAAACTACTGCAGTTCATTTCCACTTCAACTCGAACTTTCCTCCTCGGCTATGATGTCTTCTAAGTTTACTTCCTGCATTCTTCATACAGCAACACCTAAACTAAAAACAAATGTATTCGTCATAAAGGAAGATCTCAGGTTTTGAAAGAAGTTGTGAGATCAGATCAGGGTTGTGTGATTGGAGAATATGAGACGGTTGCAGAAAAACCTGACCTTCAGATCAGGTAGTTAGAAGACGATGCTCTAATGATAGACCTGGGATTTCATCAGAGACCTGGTATGAGGTCAAGGTCCAGAAAAATATCTCGTATCATGATTTTGTGTCACAAACGCAAAACAGGCTCCTTTCTTAGATGTTCCTTGTGGATACGACACTTGGTCAACATCTTTCTTGATACGTTTGCCGCTTTATTCATCTCGGATTTTTTTCCCCAAGAGGTCACATGGTGCGAATTCACATGCCTGATTTGGGAAGGTGATAGCTCATTGGACATTGGATGTTGGATTTGTGTTTGGAAGGTCATAGGTTCAAATTCCAGCACTACCAAGCTGCCACTGCTGGGCTCTTGTACAAGGCCCTTAACCCTCAATCCCCCGTTCTCTAGCGTCCCCCTGCACACAATTGTCGGTGAGTAGACCAACAGAAAACTGGAGACCAAAAAGGTTTCAACCACAGAGCTGTTCTACGATGTCTGACATCTTAAAGTAAAACGTGTTCGTGATTGCAATGCGAGTTTGTCTCAACAGCACTTCCGGTCAGCTCAAGGTGAAGGTCGTGAGAAGATATAAACACACAGTGAAGTTGAATCAGTGCTCCTCCCGTGATAGAAGAGTAGAACAGTATTTCGAGGTTGTAGATCTCATATCTTATGTTTTCGCGTTTTCAGATTTAGAGATGAATATTAAAAGCATGTGTTATTGCATCATAAATATAGGAGCCAATCATGTTTGAGTATGCAAATTAGGGTCATGTTGTACCAGCTATAGTTTGATCATCATTATAGGTTTTGGTTTGATCTCGAGGTCGACGCATTAATCTGACTATTTTTGGCATTCAATTAATCAGCATTTACCAATCACGCCGCAAATTAGGAAGCGTCTGATCCAACAAATCGCCCGTGTACGTTTCACGCTTGTGTGAGAGAACATAACTCTCATACCAGCAGGTGGCGATCATTAGAGACGGATTTGTGTAGCTTTTTTTAATGTCCGACCAGATCCAACGATACGGAACAAAGCCGAACCACACGACATTCCCAGACGGCCGACTGCAGCTTTGTGTGTCCTGGGCTTTAAGTTCTTATCCTTCGTTCTTAATCTAGACTTCTGTATTTCGTAGGTTAAATACGATGCCTCTGAAGAGAGAATGAGAATCAAATTTTAGAGAGAATGAAAGTAACATTTCGAGCTGAATTGTTAGCGAACCTTCACCCAGCTGTAGTTTAGGTTACAGGTCAGCACTAGTTGGAGTCTTGCGTTGTTTAATAAATGTTTCTTTCGAACAATTTTTTGTATCACATCTTATTAAGTATTAGATTTTATGAGATTAAGGGGAAATATTTAATTGGCCAAACATATCAGCCCAAAAAATAGGCATCAATTATCAGACATCGGCTGCAATCATTTTTTAATATCGGCTTTGGCTAGAGAAAAAAAACATATCGATCGACCTTTAGTTTGATCATCTCTATAGTTTTGATCATCACACAAGTGTAACAATCACCTTATTCATTTTGATCACTTTTTGGTTTGTTGATCATACAATAGATTAGATCATCACTATGTGTTTGATAGTCGCTCGGTGGGTTTGATAGTCGCTCGGTGGGTTTGATAGTCGCTCGGTGGGTTTGATAGTCGCTCTGTGGGTTTGATAGTCGCTCTGTGGGTTCGATAGTCGCTCTGTGGGTTTGATAGTCGCTCTGTGGGTTTGATAGTCGCTCTGTGGGTTTGATAATTTCTCTGATTGTTTGATAGTCGCTCTGTGGGTTTGATAGTCGCTCTGTGGGTTTGATAGTCGCTCTGTGGGTTTGATAGTCGCTCTGTGGGTTTGATCGTCGCTCTGTGGGTTTGATAGTCGCTCTGTGGGTTTGATAGTCGCTCTGTGGGTTTGATCGTCGCTCTGTGGGTTTGATCGCCGCCTGTGGGTTTGATAGTCGCCGTGGGTTTGATAGTCACCGTGGGTTTGATATGGGTTTGATAGTCGCCGTGGGTTTGATAGTCGCCGGTGGGTTTGATAGTCGCTCTGTGGGTTTGATAGTCGCTCTGTGGGTTCGATAGTCGCTCTGTGGGTTTGATAGTCGCTCTGTGGGTTTGATAATTTCTCTGATTGTTTGATAGTCGCTCTGTGGGTTTGATAATTTCTCTGATTGTTTGATAGTCGCTCTGTGGGTTTGATAATTTCTCTGATTGTTTGATAGTCGCTCTGTGGGTTTGATAGTCGCTCTGTGGGTTTGATAGTCGCTCTGTGGGTTTGATAGTCGCTCTGTGGGTTTGATAGTCGCTCTGTGGGTTTGATAGTCGCCTGTGGGTTTGATATGGGTTTGATAGTCGCCGGTGGGTTTGATAGTCGCCGTGGGTTTGATAGTCGCTCGTGGGTTTGATAGTCGCTCTGTGGGTTTGATAGTCGCCGGTGGGTTTGATAGTCGCTCTGTGGGTTTGATAGTCGCTCTGTGGGTTCGATAGTCGCTCTGTGGGTTCGATAGTCGCTCTGTGGGTTCGATAGTCGCTCTGTGGGTTCGATAGTCGCTCTGTGGGTTCGATAGTCGCTCTGTGGGTTTGATAATTTCTCTGATTGTTTGATAGTCGCTCTGTGGGTTTGATAATTTCTCTGATTGTTTGATAGTCGCTCTGTGGGTTTGATAGTCGCTTCTGGGTTTGATAGTCGCTTTGTGGGTTTGATAGTCGCCTGTGGGTTTGATAGTCGCCGGTGGGTTTGATAGTCGCCTGTGGGTTTGATAGTCGCTCTGTGGGTTTGATAGTCGCTCTGTGGGTTTGATCGTCGCTCTGTGGGTTTGATCGCGCTCTGTGGGTTTGATAGTCGCTCTGTGGGTTTTGATAGTCGCTCTGTGGGTTTTGATAGTCGCTCTGTGGGTTTGATAGTCGCTCCGTGGGTTTGATAGTCGCCGTGGGTTTGATAGTCGCTCTGTGGGTTTGATAGTCGCTCTGTGGGTTTGATAGTCGCCTGTGGGTTTGATCGTCGCCTGTGGGTTTGATCGCCGCTCTGTGGGTTTGATCGCCGCCTGTGGGTTTGATCGTCGCCGTGGGTTTGATAGTCGCCGGTGGGTTTGATAGTCGCCGGTGGGTTTGATAGTCGCCGGTGGGTTTGATAGTCGGTGGGTTTGATAGTCGCCGGTGGGTTTGATAGTCGCCGGTGGGTTTGATAGTCGCCGTGGGTTTGATAGTTGCTCGGTGGGTTTGATAGTCGCTTTGTGGGTTTGATAGTCACTCTGTGGGTTTGATATGGGTTTGATAGTCGCTCGGTGGGTTTGATAGTCGCTCTGTGGGTTTGATAGTCGCCTGTGGGTTTGATAGTCGCCTGTGGGTTTGATAGTCGCCTGTGGGTTTGATAGTCGCTCTGTGGGTTTGATAGTCGCTCTGTGGGTTTGATAGTCGCTCGGTGGGTTTGATAGTCGCTCGGTGGGTTTGATAATTTCTCTGATTGTTCGATAGTCGCTCGGTGGGTTCGATAGTCGCTCGGTGGGTTCGATAGTCGCTCGGTGGGTTCGATAGTCGCTCTGTGGGGTTCGATCGTCGCTCTGTGGGGTTGATAATCGCTCGGTGGGGTTGATTTATTAGTATACAGGGTGGTATGAAAAAACAAAACTATCTGCCTTAGTGTTACAGATCTGCCCCAATTACTGATTTACTGTGAATCATGAGCATAACTAGCAGGGAAACATCCCAAATGAACCCGAAGGTGTCAGTCCATTTTTTTTTTTTTACATGTATGGCCTTTGGCAGACGCCCTCATCCGGAGTGACTTACACTTATCTCATTTTTACTGAGCAGTTGCGGATTAAGGGCCCAGCGCTGACGGGGGCTGAGATTCAAACTGATGACCTTCTTATTCGAAGGCCACCAGCTTAACAAGTCACATGTTTTGTCGGTCACTTGTAGGAATAGTGAACAGAAAAATGTTTGTGATTTACGAACCCCAGTATGGACGAGTAGAAAAAAATCTATTGGGTGTAATATCATGATAATATAACAAACCCCGAGTTGACACACACACACACACACACACACACACACACACACACACACATCTTTGTGTGTCATTTTTTTCTCTCTCTCTCTCTTTTTTTTTTTTTTGTCTCAGCTGTTTGCGATCGTTAAATGACGTTGTAATACTAAATCAGTTCAGTCGAGGTTCACACATTCAGCACATTGAGGAAACATTTTGAGGAAACACATGGAAGAAATGAGAAGTCGGTATGGGGTTTTGACTTTGCACCTTTTTTTTTCCTCCCTCTAGAAAGTGCCATCCCTTTCCTGATGGGCTCCACGTTAATAATTTATTATATCGAGGCAAATCAAGTTGCTAATCTACTCATTCTGAGTGCTATGTAAATGCCTGGTCCTCATCCAGAAGCTGTGATGTTTATTACCGAACAGTAGAAGAACCAGACATTTTTAAATATACCACCCTGTTTATCACGTGTCGTTCTGCATTTAGAGTTTCTGCTTCATGGGTGGTGATAGTAGTGTTCACCGAAGCGAGCTTTTCGAAGGCGTTTGCTTAGAGCGCTATCTCTGAGATTACAGGATGTCAGGGTGAGGCGGTGTCTCTGTTTCTCCGAAGTCTGTTTATCGTCACATGGGGTGAAGCAGCTGCTCGTAGAAGTGTGTCGATTCGCTCAAAACAAGAACAAGCACCCAGTTTGACGTCATCATCATTTCATAAACCCTCACACACTTCTTTATCAGACCACCCTAGAGTTTGAATTGATTACAGATCACCTACATGATGTGAGCAAAAGTATTGGGACACCGGCTTTTTCCTGCTATATGTGGTTCTTCCTCCAAACTGTTGAAACCAGACTGTTGTCTACGACGTCTCTGGGTGTCGTAGCAAATTTTGGATTTTGTTTCTAGTGCCTTCGAGTTGCACCGAGTCAAACTACAGGACGTTTTTTTTACACTGTAAACTTCCTTTTTCTGAGGAAATGGGCAGATTTCTCTTTTTTTTTTTTCTCTCTTTCTCTCTAGCTCTCTATTACTGTATTTGTTTGTCTATCTTTCTCTCTCTCTCTCTCTCTTTCTTTCTCTCTTTCTTTCTATCTTTTAATTTGTCTTTCTATGTCTCAATCTCTCTCTCTTTTGTTTCTGTTGTTTTATCTCTCTCGTCTCTCTCGTTCTTGTTTCTTTGTCTTTTGCCTGTCTTTCTCTTTGTCTCTTTTCAGTATCTCTATTTCTCTGTGTCTTTCTTCCTTTTTTTTTTTTTTTTTAAATATCTTTTCTTTTGGCTCTCAATATTTTTTCCATCTTTTTCTTTCTCTCTCTTGTTTCTCTCTATTGCGCTCTCTTTCTGTCTCTCTTTTTCTCGATCTCTCTTTTTTCCATGTTTCTATTTTTGTCTTATTTGTCTTCCTCTTTTTCTCTGTCTTTCTCTCTTTCTCTCTCTTTGTCTTTGTTTTTCTTTCCTGTATGTATAGATACAGTAGAACAAGAATAATATTGGTTATAATATTAACTCTTGCTAATATTACAAATAAAAAGACAAAACGTACACCAGTGTAGATCAAAAGCACACACAAAAAAAATAATACAGTGAAGAAAATTAAATAAGATCCTCCTAGTGATAATGATTTGCTCAACCGTATGGGTTTGTTCTGTTAGTGTAAAACACACACACACACACACTGGCAGGAAGTGGTAGCATTTTAACTGTGTTATCTCACAATAACACATGTACAGAGAGCGAGAGAGCTACTGTGTGTGTGTGTGTGTGTGTGTGTGTGTGTGTGTGTGTGTGTGTGTGTGCTGCATCTCTACTAATAGTGAAGCTGTTGTAGTTAACGCCTGGTGCTGTTTTTCATTCTAGATCTATCTTGAGCCTCGAGCCGTTTATTAAAATCACCGTATTCGCAACAAAAGTTCAACCAAACGCAGAAATGCTCCATGTAGCTCAGTAAGACCTGAACTCCTTTCAGCCAATCACAACCCGGTATTCAGACAAATTACTTGCCTCGCTGTTTTGTTTAGTCCATTTGACCACACACGGAGCCTTGTGTTTCTCCGTGGACTATTATTACTCACGCTAAACTCTGGATGCTCTCGACAGGTAAACAAAGGAGATGCTACATAATGAAAAAATGGAGAAAACAGGGAGGGCCAAGGAGAAGTTTCATACAGAAGCCCAATTCCGCCATCCTTTTTTTTTTTTTTTTTTGCCTTATTCTGACCCTATTTTCTCGTAATTCCGACTTGATTTCTCGTAATTCTGACTTAATTTCCGACTTGATTTCTCGTAATTCCGACTTGATTTCTCGTAATTCCGACTTGATTTCTGACTTTTTTCCTCGGAAATCCGCCTTTTTTTTCCCGTCAGCCCATCTGTAGTGCCATAAAGTTTTACGCATTGAAAATTAAATCCGCTACAATCAGTAAAATCACTTGATATCAAACTAAGCCTTTGATCCCTGGAGAGAACTTTGTCTATCATTCAGGTCTGGAGGAGACGAAAAAAGACTGACGGAGCAGAGGAGCCTCGTTCATACACCAACAGCTTTGAAATGTTGGATGGTCAGAAATGTTGGATGTTTACGAGAAATAAAGTCAGAGTTGCGGAATCAGGTAAACTTTTTTCAATGTGGCGGAAACGGGATTCCATAGGATTCAGGCCGAGAAAAGAGGCAAACATTTATTTTTATTTATATGTTTGTATTCGCATTTTGATTTAATATGGCAATTAATATGGCACTAACATTTGGCTGTTGTTGTTTTTTATAACTTAAATGTCCCAGTTTATGTGGTGGAGCGTCTGAGTCAAGCTGCTTCCTCTTCATGTTTGTCTTCAAGCTGCTTTACTGTAATTCTGTGCTTTCGGAGGAGCAGTGATCTCCTGACGTTCTGAAAACTCCTATTGCAGCACTGAGGCGATAGCGAGTGATGGTGTTTCTCTTTTCTTGGTGCATGCTGCTGTTTCCTGCAAACAAACTTTGATTCGCAGAATAATCTGGAGTCATGTAAAGACTTGGTAATGGGGACGAATCCCCAGCGTTCTCTCTGCAGTAGTGTAGCGAGCAGTGAACTGCCACCTCGGCACTTTACTTGTGCTACTGGAGCATGTGTGACGTCAGAATGTACTGATACTACAGGCTGGATTCACAGAGATTTTACACCCGAGTGTCTGACTATTTTAATGGTTGAAACATGAACCCGGAGTAGAGCAGCAACAGTGAACTCCTTCATCATTCAGTCTTGTTTGGATGGAGTATAAAAAATGGGGAGGTGGTAGCTGCCACTCAGCTGCCACTGCTGGATCCTTGAGCGAGGACCTTAACCCTAAGCTGCTCTACTGTGGAACTGAGATAAATGCACGTTGCTCTGGATAAGGGCATCTGACAAATGCTGTAAATGTAAATCGTACAAATTTCTTACTATTTTATAAAGCTAGGAGCTGGTTACCTCACACTGACTCTCCTCACACTGACTTTACCTTATACTGACTCTCCTCTCACTTACTCTCCTCTCACTGACTTTACCTTATACTGACTCTCCTCACACTCACTTTACCTTATACTGACTCTCCTCTCACTGACTTTACCTTATACTGACTCTCCTCACACTCACTTTACCTTATACTGACTCTCCTCTCACTGACTTTACCTTATACTGACTCTCCTCACACTCACTTTACCTTATACTGACTCTCCTCACTTACTCTCCTCTCACTGACTTACCTCACACTGACTTTACCTTATACTGACTCTCCTCACACTCACTTTACCTTATACTGACTCTCCTCACTGACTCTCCTCACACTGACTTTACCTTATACTGACTCTCCTCACACTGACTTTACCTTATACTGACTCTCCTCACACTGACTTTACCTTATACTGACTCTCCTCACACTCACTTTACCTTATACTGACTCTCCTCTCACTGACTCTCCTCACACTGACTTTACCTTATACTGAATCTCCTCACACTGACTTTACCTTATACTGACTCTCCTCACACTGACTTTACCTTATACTGACTCTCCTCTCACTGACTCTCCTCACACTGACTTTACCTTATACTGAATCTCCTCACACTGACTTTACCTTATACTGACTCTCCTCTCACTGACTTTACCTTATACTGACTCTCCTCTCACTGACTCTCCTCACACTGACTTTACCTTATACTGACTCTCCTCTCACTGACTTACCTCAAATAATTCTCATACTGACAACTGAACTCTCACACTGACTTAATGACTTACCTCATACTGACTTACCTCATACTGACCCACCTCAAACTGACTTACCTCACACTGACTTACTTTATACAGTATTACCTTATAGCAAATCACCTTAAACTGACTTACCTCACACTGATTTAATGACTTACCTCAAACTGAATTACCTCACACTGACTCACCTCAGACTGACTTACTAACTTGCCTCACAGTGACTTACCTGATACTTAATTGCCTCATACCTTACCGTTAATCACCTCACACTGACTCGCCTTACACTGACTTACCTCAAAGAATTCTCATACTGACAACTGAACTCACACTGACTTAATGACTTACCTCATTACTGACCCACCTCACACTGACTTCCTCATATTAAATTACCTCATACTGACCCACCTCACACTGACTTCCTCATATTGAATTACCTCATACTGACTTACTGACTTTAACTGAATCACCTCACACTGAATCATTTTACACTGTTATTTTTTACTGATTTGTTTCACATTAAATTACTTCACAATTATCCCACTGAATTTTCACACTGACCTGACTTACCTCAGTTACCTCACACTGAATTATTTCACAATGAATTGCCCGTTACCTCAGCGATTACCTCAAACTGGATTATCATACACTCAACTACCGTACTTTGAATGAATTCCGCACTAAATTACCTCCCAATTAAATTAATGATTTTATAATGAATCATTTCGTAGTTACCTCACACACTTACACACACACTGATTTACCTTACACCGAATCATTTCACACTGATTTACCTCACACTTATTGACCTCATACTGAATTAATCTCACAGGTACCTCAGACACTCTGAATAATCTGAATTACCAAGAACAAGAAAATTAGGTTACATTGAGCTGAAAACTCACTCAAACTGGAAAAGATCAAATTATGTTCGTGATTTACTGGTATAATAACCTCCACTCATATTTGAAGGCTTTCCACTAGATTTTGGTGTGGCTGAAGATGGTTTAAGGTTATTCAGCTACATTAGTCAGATCAGATTCTGATATCAGGTGAGGAGGTCAACTTCACAGTTTAACCTGAGGGTGTTCATGGGGTTAAGGAGGTCAGTGCAGGACACTCGAGATGTTCCATCAAATGTCTTCATGGAGCTTGCTTTTGGAGCACCATCTTGCTGGGAGAGTTTGGGTTTCTTTTAGGGAAATTCTACAATGTACAAAGTCTAGATTTGAGGAAGAACCACATAAGTGTAATGGTCTACAGATTTTTATTGAATATTAGCACCTTCCCAATTAATCAACCTTCTCAATTTTGTGTGTAACACTTTATCATGGTGCCAATAAAGTGCTTCATCGAGGTGTTTTGAAGTCCCCATTCTCTTATGGAGTCGATGACTCGAGTTTGCAGTGGTTTCAGTGTATTGCAACTTTGCAGAAGCGCCATGAACATTGTGGCGTAGAAAGAATCAATGGCTCTTGTCCTTTCTTTTGTGTTCCACAATCCCTCCCACTTTCCTTTTTCCAAGCGCAGGTCAGAACTTGGCACTACCACAAAAGCTCATTTGTCTGAACGCATCTGTTGTGCCTGTCTGACTATCAGCTGTACAAAGCCCAATGTCTCTCTTGACTCACCAACTTTTTTTTTTTTTATCTTTTTTTTTTTCCTAGTTTATTTTATTGTACTTTTTTGTACTCTGTATGTTTTGTTTGCACAAATACACTCATGGATAGGTTTGTTGTTGTTGTTGAGAGAATGAAATGTAGAGTAATTTCACCACAGAATTACTGCATCAAGAGTGTAGGAGGTGAACAGGCATGCTTTGAGTGGTTCGCCGTCCAAACTCGAAGTTCTCCACCCACGCAACTTTTTTTTTTTTTTTTTTCCCTCCCCTCAGTTAGTCTCTAGTGTAAAAGAGCACTAGGTCAAATGTGGGACGTTCCTTAACCTGGAAGCGTGCACTTATCAGCCGTGGCGTGACTCAGGAGAAGGAAGAGGAGGGTGTGCCGAGCTAAATCTTTCCACTTCCTCATTCATTTGTACACCACTCAGACACACACAGTGTTTGGAAACTCTGTAAACACAACTGCTAAAAACGTTATACGGGAGATCTTCTCGGTTTCCTAATAGCAGACGTTTTGTGAGAAGTTCCAGTCGAATAATAATAATAAAAAAACAACAAAAACCCAGCGTTCTCTCTGCAGCAGTGTAGCGAGCAGTGAACTGCCACCTCGGCACTTTACTTGTGCTACTGGAGCATGTGTGACGTCAGAATGTACTGATACTACAGGCTGGATTCACAGAGATTTTACACCCGAGTGTCTGACTGTTTTAATGGTTGAAACATGAACCTGGAGTAGAGCAGCAACAGTGAACTCCTTTATCAGTCAATCTTGTTTGGATGGTGTGTAAAAAATGGGGAGGTGGTAGCTGCCACTCAGCTGCCACTGCTGGATCCTTGAGCGAGGACCTTAACCCTAAGCTGCTCTACTGTGGAACTGAGATAAATGCACGTTGCTCTGGATAAGGGCATAATAATAATAATAATAATAATAATAATAATAAAAAAATAAAAAAAAAAGGCAGCTACTTTTTTTCCGGAAGAAATATCGTCCTAGAAATGATCACAATAAACGATTAGTCATCATAAGACCACGCGATGCCACTGATATAATGGTAAAACATGAGGATCATAAAGGGCGACTCAATATTTCGACCTGGAAAATGTATTTCCTTCATTTTTAAAGACGAAACGCACAATAAGAACATAGAATGTGAACACGAATGTGAAACTAAAGTTTATTAATTAATTAATTTTTTAAGTATGTGATTGTTAAAATGGAGAAAGAGAAAACAACTATTGAGAAAAAAAACAAACATATGATAAGTCGTATCCAACATCTGGTTTCTTTTCAGTGGGCAGGTCAAATGCTCCAAACCTCGTGTGGTATATGTGGACATACCGTAATTTCCGGACTATTAAGCGCATCCATATATAAGCCGCACCCACTGAATTTTACAAATATTTTTATTTTTAACATAAAAAAGCCGCACCTGCCTATAAGTGTCTACACTAATGAACTTTACACAGGCTTCAACGAAAGACACGTTACACACGGTGTAATGGGTGAAATATGTTGCGCTTCCTTTAGGAGCAGAGCGGTATTTTGGGAATAGCATGCCACCGCATTTTTCCAGTATTACTGCATGTGTGCAAGACCGAGGAATATGTCCTTATTATTTTCTGATGCTGATTTCTAAGTTTCTTTGACTAACCCATAACGCTGTTGCCAAGAAAAATAAAAAAGCACGAGTTTTGGAAACCTGTCTGTGCTTATATGATTTCTGTTGCAACTGGAGTTAGTGAGCTCTCCCTTCACCCTGACTCAACGCGTTACAACAACTTGTATCTAAACAGTAGCCGACCAAGAAAGTCATTGTTCACTGTCTTCCTCCTTCCTTTCACAACTATTTCTCTCGGGAGTTTATCTTTTGTCATCGTCGTGTGTTTAAAAAAACTTTTTTCCTCCCGATGCCGTGCAGCTCAAAACACAGGTGAGGTGCGTTTTTTTCGTTTCCGTTCGGAAATTTCATTGGTCTAATGTTATGGGGTTCAGTTTTTTAGCTTGAAGTTTGTGAAACCGGGAAAAACCCAGGAAAAATTCCTAAATTAGCCGCTTCGTTGTTTAAGCCGCGAGGTTCAAAGCGTAGCGGCTTATAGTCCGAAAAATACAGTAGCTAATTATCTAATGACTCAATGAAGCCCTCGAGATTGCTTCAGTACCGTTATTGCAATATACCCAGAATTGTTGTGACTTTTATACATACACACCCCCATAAGTCGGTCCTGCGAGAATATTTCTTAAACGAAACTGGTGTGTGGTGTACAAAAGGGTACACGGTGCTAGTGGTATGCACAGTGTCTGATTCTTGTGTTAGTTCAGTTCAATAATCTGCTTGTAAATCACGTTTTCATCGCATATATCATGAGTAATAAAGGTTGATCTGTAAATGCATTGTTTGAACTTCGGGTCTTTCAGTCTTGGTTTTTGAAGCGTTTTTCTATTTGAATATGGATTTTTATTTTCATATTGAAAAGCATAGTCGGAATACGAGTTTATATTTTGAAAGCCCTGAAGCAGACCAGACGGCAAAAGCAGACGGAGGATGGGAAAAAAACGTCACAGACTTTTATTATTTTCTAAACGCAAGGTCAGAAAAAAAAGTGTATCAAGGTCACGAGTGTATCGTAAGATGCATTAAAAACACATTTTGACACTCCTACGCTGTTTCTACTCGAAACTCTGACACCCTGATAATCTCTTCATGTCCCTGAATCCCAATAACCTTCTTCAAGGCCGTTCCATTACTGTTTCTCACTCGATAGACCCTCGGAGGACTGCGATATCGAATTAGCAGTACGACTCGAGAGAAACTTGCACAAATGTGTTTTTTTTTTTTTTTTATATCAAAAGTAATTTCCTCTTCCAAGCGGACGAATAGAAAATATACAATATGATACACTCCTGAATCTCTGGGTTTATTGTTTCTTCTCTGTGAGCAGCAGACGAAGGGACCAGACAAGCAGAAAATTGCCTGAACGTTGTCATGTGTTTATACACGGGGTCGGAGGAGTCTGTTTTCTAACCACAGCAAGTGGGAAATAATGCAGAGCTGTCAGTCAGGGTTCATAGAGTTTTCTGTCGCCCTCATGATTCTTCGGTCCGGAATATACATTTCAAAATACCTGATTTATATCAGTGATGAGCCAGAATTATTGGCACCTTTCATAACCAGAACTTTACCACCACATCATCCTCTTCATCATCATGTGATGTTGATGTCCAGGGTATGAGCCGGACCTGTTATGTTTTAAAGCTTCTTTTTCAGAAGTCGCAATAAAATAAATAAAAGGCATAAAATTCAGGGGAAAAAATAGGTTATATTGTTGTATTAAAAAATGATGTTTTGGAGGAAAAAACTAATATTATTCATAGAAAAAGACTTAAAAAAAAATTATAATATAAAAAAATAAAATTTGGGGCGGGGGGGGTAATTTTTTTTTAAATAAAGTATAATATATATATATATAACATTTTGAGGAAAAAAAATATGCAATATTTTAAGGAAATACTGAATTGTATTGTTGTTAAAAGTCAATGTTTAAAGAGAGTCTGTATGTTGTGTGTGTGTGTGTGTGTGTGTGTGTGTGTGTGTGTGTGTCAGGGGTGTCTCTAATGCCTCGTGTCTGTCTGCTGATCCTGCATGGAGATGTGTGGAGTTGTTTTGTGTGATATGAGCGTTTGCTCTTCACACTCGAACAATGACACACTCTGTTTTTCTCTCGTTTCCTATTCTCCACCTGTTTTTATTTGTAAAGCAGAGCCCTGATGCAGATCCGTGCTCCTGCATATAGACTGTGTGTGTGTGTGTGTGTGTGTGTGTATGCTTTAGCGTGAGAGCATAAGGCTGTGTAGAGAATGCCAATAGGAATGTGTATGGTCTGGCCTGGGCATGCTGTACACTCCTACACACAGGATTATTCTCGAGAGCCATCATTCTTATGATCTTTTTATATTTTTTACTTCAGTTCAGTTTGATTTATTTGTCTTTATAGAGCAATTTTAACAATGGACTTCGTCTCAAAGCAGCTCCACTGAGAGTTTTATCTCTAATGAGTGAGCCAGTGGTGACTGTGGCAAAGAAAAACTCCCGAGAAGGCGTGAGAAAGAAACCTTAAGAGGAACCAGAGTCAAATAGGAACCTCATCCTCGACACCAAATGTCCTTTCATTACAGTTCCATCATTGTTGACGTGTGCAGCGATTAAATACAAAATGTGGGCCATTAAAGCAGACAGTTGATAGTAATTGCGGACCAAATCCATCCTCAAAGTTCTTGAGTTGCTCAGTAACTTCATGGATCTTTAAGATGTTGATGTAGAACCGTTCCTCCCACTGGAGTTTAAATGCGAGATTAGACATTTTCGTAGTGTTGTGTAGCGTATTTTAGAGTTGTGTAGTGTTATGTACTGTTGCCTGTTCTTTTGTAGTGTACTGTTGCTTAGTGTGATGTTGTGTAGTGTAATGTTAAGTTGTGTTGCGTATTGTTTTATACTGTACTGTTGTGTAGTGCACAGTGTTGTGTAGTGTGTTGTTGTGTAATGTATAATAATATTAATTTTCTTCATAGTACATTTAATTTAATTTCAAAAGCCGTGTGTGTGTGTGTGTGTGTGTGGTGTGCACGCCTTTCATTCTAATTAATATTGACGGTAGCATAGGGACGTGCGTGCGTGTGTGTGTGTGTGTGTGTGTGTGTGTGTGTTTGGCAGCACTTAGCATTTACCTTACTAATAAATCCACACAAACACAACTCCCTCGCCATGACGCAAAGTCTTTCCTGGCAACAGAAATAATTTCTCGCCTTTTTTTTTTACCTTTTCACTCGTTTCTTGCATCCCTCCTGCTGTTCTCTCTCTCTTTCTCTCTCTCTCTCTCTCTCTTTCTCTCTCTCTTTCTTTCTCTCTCTCTGGTCCCACACGCGTGGCACAGAATCACTGCAACGACAACAAATCAACAAGCTCTCATTCAACACCACTGTGTTACTCCAGACATCGAGTCTGTAAGCTACACTGCCGGGCCAAAAGTATTGGGACAACCGTCTCTATCTCTCTCTCTCTTTGTTTCTCTGTCTTTCTCTCTTCATCTCTTGTCTCTCACTCTTTATCTGTCTCTCTGTTTTTGTCTTTATCTCTTTCACTCTGTCTATCTCTTTCTGTCTCTCTCTTTCCATTTTGTCTCTCTGCCTACCTGTTTCTCCCTCCATCTCTTCTCTCTCTCTCTCTCTCTCTCTCTCTCTCTCTTTTTACAATGTCTGTCTCTCCCTGTTATTGTCAGTTTGTCTTTCTCTCTCTCATTCTCTTTCAATCTCTGTCTATCTGTCTCTTTCTCTCTCTTGTGCTAGCTCTCTTTTTCTTTCACAGTCTCTCTTCCTGTCTATCTCTTTCTGTCTCTTTCTTTTTCTGTTTTTGTCTCTCTGTCTCTCCTTCCATCTCTTTTCTGTCTGTCTCTCTTTTTCTCTCTTATCTTTCACTCTTATTGTATATCTTTCCTTCCCTCTCTCTTTTCCTCCCGCTCACACTCACTCTCTCCACCCATCTTCACCCATTTCCGCCAGTCTTGTAAAAATGAAAAAAAGCCGGTGTCCAAGTGTTTCCTGTTTTCTACCCGTGCGGCATCAGTAAAAGTACACAATAAAAGTGAATGTTTTCACTCTGAGACACGTGAGAAACGTGAGGGCAGCGTAACAAACACTCAGAGAAAACAGCTATCTTTCCTCTTCTGCATACGTGAACGTTTGTGCAGAATGTAGTGCATGAAGACCGCCAGCACTCGCTAATGTGAGCAGAGCATGAGATTTGTGGTGAGAACATCTCTGATGCTCTACTTTACTGCATCAAACATTGTGTGTAGTTGCAGCATTGTGTGTAGCAGCAGCTTCTTCAGGACATTCCCCAGGAAGGAACCGCATCGCCTCATCATGCCATTTGTTGGTCCTCTGTAAAACCACCGAGAACACGCATGGTTGCTTCACTGCGTGGTGTCGCGTTCCTTCCAGCATGAAGATGTGAAGTCTCTTCCTGTCGTCTGAGGCACCATCTGTTCCTCCGGCGTTCCTCTTTCTGCTCAACATCATGTCCACATCCTGATTCGATCCTGGTCACCAACTCCCTCTGAACTATCAGGACGTGTTTCACAATAAAGTATTTAATACACTATATTTCATGTTGATCACAGTGTCTCATTCAGAAGGCAGTGCAGCTGTGTCCTTCACCAGCGGCCTGTTCAGTGTGGACCAGAAAAATTTCATATGCAGTGTGTATAAGTGGTGTGTGTAGCATTACAGTGTGTATGAGCAGTTTGTGTAGCATTGCAGTGTGTGTATTAGCAGTGTGTGTAGCACTGTACTGTGCATCAGCAGTGTGTAGCACTGTAGTGTGTATCAGCAGTGTGTGTAGCTGCAGTGTGTAGCTCTGTAGTGTGTATGAGCAGTTTGTGTAGCACTTTAGTGTTTTAGCAGTGTGTGTATCTGCAGTGTGTGTAGCAATATAGTGTGTGTATCAGCAGTGTGTATCTGCAGTGTGTGTAGCTCTACAGTGTGTGTATCAGCAGTGTGTGTAGCTCTACAATGTGTGTATCAGCAGTGTGTATCTGCAGTGTGTGTATCAGCAGTGTGTATCTGCAGTGTGTGTAGCTCTACAGTGTGTGTATCAGCAGTGTGTATCTGCAGTGTGTGTAGCTCTACAGTGTGTGTATCAGCAGTGTGTGTAGCTCTACAATGTGTGTATCTGCAGTGTGTGTATCAGCAGTGTGTATCTGCAGTGTGTGTATCAGCAGTGTGTATCTGCAGTGTGTGTAGCTCTACAGTGTGTGTGTGTGTATACCATCGTTATTGTCCAGTTCCCTGAATTCACTACCACAGTATAAAATATAACTATAAACAGATAAAAAGTCTGACGCCGTTCTAAAATCGATTAAAAGCTGTAAAATGTATTTTTCTCGTTGCTCTTTGTGCCCGTGTGGGTGTGCGTGTGTGCGTGTGTGTGCGTGTGTGTGTGTGTGTGTGTGTGTGTGTGTGTGTGTGTGTGTGTACGCTACATTGTTGATATTAGGAACGACTCAAAACAGGAAGTGGACGCCACCTCACACAGCATCACACCGTTTTGATCACATCCTCATCACACGCAGGCCGACATGATGCTGCTGTGTTTGTCTGGTTAAAGTGTCTGTCAGAAGAGAAGTGTGTGTGCGTGTGTGTGTGTGTGCGTGTGATTTGTGTAAGATACGCCTGCTGCTTGTCGAGCAGAGGTGAAAGAGGACGTGTGTTGTGCTGGGAGGGAAAAGTTGTCCTCTCAGGACAGGGTATTGTTAGCCTGCAGTCCTACTATTGCAGGAAGGAGTTTATTTTCAGCGTGAGGAAGGATGCAACGGAACGAAAGAGAGTCGCGCTGCGCACAATAGGCTGCGTCTTATCGCATGGACGTGCAGCAGCGCAGCAGCAGACACAAACCACCCCAACCCCTTCCTTAATCCCCACCCCCTACATGCAGCTCCATCAGGAGTGTGAGATCAAACAAAATTTGAATTTGAGATCACAGACTCCGAGATTCTTAATAATAATTCGAAGAGACGCAACACAATTCTCTCATCACTTCATCATTTCTATCTTTCTTTCCTTCTTTCTTACCTCCTTTTCTGTCCTTTCCCATTTTCTCTTTTTAATCCCTCTCCCTCTCTCTCTCTCTCTCTCTTTCTCCAGGTCAGTATGAGAATCGCCTGAGCAAGTACATTCGGCACTTCGAGGGTTTGTCCTACGACACCGACGTCCTTCACAGCCGACACCAGAGAGCTAAAAGGGCTGTGTCTCACGAAGACAAGTTTGTCCATCTGGAGTTCCACGCTCACGGCAGGTGAGTACGCCACTCCACCCTGCCCCTTCAATCCTCCCCTCATACCCCTGTACACAAAGCCAGCTTTCCTGGTATGGAGTAGAAGATCTACTGCTAAAGAGCTCCAACTCGATGAGTGTACACCAGGCCTCTTCTCCTTACCTACCTCAGAACCTCACTTTATTAACACCCTTGTACCTGGATGAATAAGCACAGATCTCAAAATCTAGTGGAACATCATCTCAGAAGAGTGGAAGTTATTAGAACAGCAAATGAGGATTAAAATGCTGTATATATATTGACATAGCGATCTCTGGAATTTCATCCAAAACCTTCTGTTGTTGCCTGAGGTGCAGTTTGATGGAGATGAATAATCTAGTTTATTACATAAAGGAGTTGTAGTTGGGTATGTTCCCATGATACCTCATGACACCCTGGTGTTATTCACCACGCTTTTGGTTTGAATGGTCATTGTTTCGATCTTGTTCTCGATCAGAACATCTCTCAGAGCTTCGCTCAACCTTCCGGAGTGACCTCATGATCTCAACTGGTACAGCACGAATACAGCTTTTGGAACTTATAAATAGAATCTAAATAAGAACTGGCTTTTACATGACCCAGCACTTTTATTTCCAGTCCCTGCATAGCATCACAACTATTTGTTTTTCAGGTGTTCTTTCTTTCTCTTTCTCCCACACTCTCTCACACTCGTGACGACGACGAGAAATCTCTCAATCTTTGTGGTATATTACCACAAATAATAATATTAACAGACTGTATTCAAAATCAGAACACGTCCAAAGTAATCCGAATCCACACGCCACTCTGGACCAGCATCTGATACGCTTTGTCTTTCGCCCGCAGGACAAATGTGTTACCGTATACCTCGTTTCAGCAAAATCAGGAAGCGCAATCTCCCTTTCGTGCTTGTTTATAAGCAACGTAACCTTTCTTCTTCAGGACATCCTGACCTGAAGAAGAGTGTTTGCAGGGTTCTGTAGCGCATTTGAAGTTAAGAGTATGTGAAGTGAATAACTGAGGTGCTAAGAGAGTTCACAAGCGTACACGCAGCGTGTCAGAAGAGCTGAAGCTTCAGCTATAAATAATGCTGGGAAATATGGGCCATGTGTCGAAATACAACAGGAGTGCATATGGAGTGAGCGACGGCTGGTACGGAATTCAATTTGTCCCAGAAGTATTGTATTGAGTTGGATGGACCTGAAAGTGGAGATGTAATTTCTACTGCAAAGTGCAAGCACTGTAGTACACTGTACTCTGCAACTGTACAGAATCTGCATCTAGAACAGGTTCCAAAAGTCTCTATTTCTGGATCAGGGAGCTGTCCATTTAAATCTCACTAGCCAGCTTGAGTAAAATGTTGTTAAGCCCCGCCCCCCACAAAAGGTTTGTGATGGTTGGTGTATAGAAAAACTCTGGCAGCATAAGACTGCTCCATTTTTGCTTCTGGTTCACTGGTTTCAGTTTACAGTTTACTCTTTCAGCACAAAATGCATCGACGTCAACATTTTAAAATGTGTAGAACCACCAATCTATAACCGATATCACAATGGAGATGATTTGTCAAAAGGTTTTCAAACTAGGGAACTCAATAGTTCAGCTTTATTACTTTGGTTCAGACAGACAGCAATTAATCCAAACGTTATTTTCAAGTTCTGTCTCCAGGAAGATACAGCTCTACCTCTGCCATGTTAATCTACACTATAATTCCAAAACTATTGGGTCACCTGCTCTTTCCTGCTGTATGTGGTTCTTTTCTTTTTTAACTGTTACCACAAAACTGGAGGCACTCAATTGTACTGTAGATGTACTCTAATAAAATTTTGCATTCTCTTGAACTTGGAAACCCAAAACCTGTTCCTGGCATGGTGATGCCCCTGTGCACAAAGTGAGCTCCTTAAAGATCTGGTTTACATGCTTTGGAGAGGAAGATCTTGCTGCTTCAGAGCTCTGAACACCTTTGGGATGAATGTGAATGCTGACTGCACCCCAGGTCTCCTCACCTACATCAGTACCTGCCTTACGAAATATCCATGTGGCTGATGAACACAAATATCCATAAGCACACTCCAAAATCTAGTGGAGCATCTTCCCAAAAGAGTGGAGGGAATTATAAAAGCAGATTGGGACTAAATGTGGAATGTGATGCTCAAAAATCACATACCGTACTTATGACCAGGTGACCCAATACTTTTGGAAATATAGTGTATATTCTATGTGACTTTCAGGACACATGGATCATATTCACGTAGCAGCAGCGGTGCTGAGAGAACGCGCTCGAGAAACATTTTAGCGAGGAGAAATCCATCTATGTAGAAAATATGGGTCACAAATTATTTGTCACTTTATAAATAATAAAAGTAAATAAATCGTTCAAGCAAATATGTTCAAAACGAAGCATCGGCAACTTTTTAAACCGATGCATCACATCGTTAACTTTCTAATTTGTCGTTAGATCTCTATTTGATGTGTTGGTACATGAATTGGAAGCTATCATGAGTTAAAATTCCATCATTACCAAACTTCCGGGCTCTTGAGCAAGTTCCTTACCCTCCAGCTGCTCAGTTGTGTAAATGTAACTGGCTCTGGATAATGGTGTTTGCCAAATGCTGTAAATGTATGCGGATTAATCAGCTAGCCACTGAATGGAAATTGTGTTTAGCTAGATTGTGTTTGACGGTGTACCCACTACTCTTTGTCCTTTAAGTGGCACACTTTTGCAGTGTGTATGACAATAGGAAGGGATGATAATCATGAGGGGAAGTTGACGAGAGCACTAAGAGCAGTGATAGATACGCTGAGCTGGTCAATGTTAAACCCAGCTGCTGCTCCTGACAGTAACACAGCTCAATCTGTCAACAGTCACTCAGAACACTGCTCACATGTCACTGCTAGGCTCATTAGCATGTCCTGTGTGTGTGTGTGTGTGTGTGTGTGTGTGTGCGCTGTACTGAACTGTAACTGATCTCCGAGTTGGGTTTGATCAGTCTGTATGACTGTATCATTGGGGGACAGGAACTGTGGACTGATTGGCTACTGTAGGCTTGTTCATCAGCGTTAAATGCACATAATTCACTTTAATTTCTGTAAAGCTTCTTTGAGACAATGTCCATTGTGAAAAGTGCTATAGAATAAAACTTGAACCACTGGTTCATTGGGGGGATAGAAACTATGGACCTATTGGTTACTGTATTATTTGGAGAACAGGAACTATGGAATACTTGGTTACTATATCACTGGGGGACAGAAACTATGGACTGATTGGCTAGTGTATTATTGGGGACAGGAACTATGGACTGATTGGCTACTGTATCATTGGGAACACATGAACTATGTACTGATCTATTGTATCATTCGGGGACAGGAATGTAATACTGATTGGCTACTGTATCATTGGGGGACAGGAATAATGGACTGATTAGCTATTGTATCACAGGCAAGACAGGAACTATGGACTGATTGGCTACTATATTATTGAAGACAGGAACTATGGACTGATTGGTTAAGGTTTTATTGGGGCAATAGTATCTATGGACAGGAACTATAGTTACAGCAGTATTGAGATTTGGATGACAGCAGCTGTGGACTGATTGGTTTTGCTGGGCTTTAGGGAAAGGAACTGTGAGCTGATTGGTTGTTCAGAGCTTGAAACGAGCAGGTTTCTACAAGGTAGGAGCTTGTAACGGTGACTTCGCTTAGGATATTAGTCATGGCTGAAACTTTAATAAACTGCAGAACTTTTTTTTTGGCTTCAATCTTCTGCCATCTGTTTCTTACAGCTTTGAACATCTGGATACTGATATTTTGGAAAAAGATGTTCTCAGTTGTCTCCGTCCAATCTGGCAGAACTTGAGAGAGTGAGTCGTGGGTCAAATTTTCTCAAGGCCCAGTATGCGGTAATGCTGCAGCCTGCATGTGCTCCCTTATTTCCACAACTCAGTGTCTTCTGGACATTATTGCCTGGGGCATCAGAAATGGCTGAGTCATGGCTCGGTCTCCCGTCTGCTGAAAGGCAGGGTTCTGTTTGCTTTGGTAAAAATGAAGAGTCACAGAGTGAAGTTGCTCAATGCAGCTGACCCAGATCTGATGTCTGTAAGCGTTGTGCCATTTACATTTTGATGCTATGCTAAAAAAAATCACAGTTTTTGGAGAGAAATAAGCTTCATAATTAGAAATCAAGACTTCTTTCAGGATTTAGATTCAGGATTCAGCTTTATCCTCAGCATTGTGAATGTGGAACGTTCAGGATCAAGACTTGAGAATTCAAGTTCCCTCGATTCAGCTTCAGTATTTAGGATTCAGAATCAGTTTTCATGTTCAGTGTCAGAATTCAGTTTTGGGGTTTTGTTCCAGGAGTCAGCATCAGCACTTACTTCAGCATTCAGGATTCAATTTAAGGATTTGGCTTTGACTGTCAGAAATCTGCCTCAGGATCAGCTTCAGTATTTAGAATTTCTTTCACTATTCAACTTCAGCTCCCTGAAAATGGTTTTAGTATTCAAGACTTGGCTTTTGTGTTAAGGGTTTAGTTTGATCATCAGAGTTCACCTTTAGAATTCCAAGTTCAGCACCAGGAATTAACTCCGAGTTGAATTTCAGTGTATCAGCACAGGAATAACTGTGACTTTGCCTTTACTATGCCTTGATCTTCTGTCCTGGAGAAAAGGATGAGTTTGGAACACACTCTGATGCACAGCTGTGCTAGGTGACATTATAGCAGACCATCAGCTTCTGCATGTTTGAGTAGGTCAGGCATTAGAGACTGTTCTGAATGTCACTATTGACACTGCATGGATTGTTGGAGGTCTGCAGAACGTTCCACAGGGATGTTTTGGGAAGCTGGTGTTTGTAAATCAGGAAGTGGGCGGCTTTGGGACACCGAAAAGTTTGTCATAGTTTAGCTGAAAAATAAACATCTAAATTACTAGGAATAACAAATTTGTACGCATCCACTAAATTGCTTAATACTATACACACACACACACACAGTAGCTAATTAATAATATTCCTGCAACTATACAAAAAATAAGTGTTTTGGCTTGCTTAGTTTTTCAATAAAAGCTATAAAATGTTGTATAAACATAGGAGATTGTGAGGACTGGGGAGAATGTGAGGACTGGGGAGAATGTGAGGACTGGGGAGATTGTGAGGACTGGGGAGATTGTGAGGACTGGGGAGATTGTGAGGACTGGGGAGATTGTGAGGACTGAGGACTGGGGAGAATGGGAGGACTGGGGAGAATGGGAGGACTGGGGAGAATGGGAGGACTGGGGAGAATGGGAGGACTGGGGAGAATGGGAGGACCGGGGAGAATGGGAGGACCGGGGAGAATGGTAGAACAGGGTGATTTTGGGAACCAGAGTGACTGTGAAGACTAGGGCATTTGTAGGACCAGGGTGAATTTGTGGACCGGGTGATTCTGAGGTGCTTGTGGATTGGGTGATTGTGAAGACCAGGGTGATGTGAGGATCAGCTGAATTTATGAACTTTGTAATTGTGAGGACTAGGTGATGATGAGGACTAGTTGATGGTGAAGTCCTGGCTGATAAACATGGTCATATTACCTTTAGTATTTGTAACTTTGTGTTGTCACAGTAGTAGTAGTGTGTTGTTGTTTTTTTGCATTCTAGTCTTGATTTAGTATCACTCTTGTGAAAAGGCAGCATAGTTCCCTTCCGAAACACACAAAGACACAGAGAGGATCAAAGAGAAATTATTCAGATAAAAAGTACAGTTGTAAGTGCAGTTTGTTTGATGCAGGTTGGTGAAGGGTTGCATGGTAGAAAACTGCACTTTGCAAGCTTGTGCAAGCTGACATTTTTGCATAATCTTTTTGCCTCACATCTGAGGGCTTCAATCGCAGTTTCCATCCAGTATCGAAAGCAAAACTTCTGCACAACCACCAGTTGGTTTGCTGTTATGTCATATCAGTTGTAAAAGTCGGTTTCATCGTATGGTTAAAGGAGCAGTTTACAAGTTTTTCGACCTACTTTACTGCCTTGCGGTTTTGTAGTCATGAAGAAAACGTTCTTTTCTCTTCAATACGTCAATCTATTCAATGTTCCTTAATACGATTATAAAAGTCTTTTTGCATCCATGAATAAAAACATTATTTTCTTGTCGTTATAGATTCCCTATTTTTGGGTCCCATCTGCCTGGTCTGTCATTTACTTGTTACCTGATTAATGTTAGTATTTAATTATACCACGTGAAAATTTATATCGTGAAAATTTTGCACTTTTCCTGCAAAACTGTGACTTCATTCTTTAACATTCCTCACAGGTTTAGCTCGCTAGCAACATCTAGACTGTTTCTGCTGGGTTATTAGCACCGTGCATCATTGTTTGGTGCTGTACTTCACCTGAGAGGAAGGGAAGCTCTTACGTACACTGGTACCTGCAAATGAGCAGATTGAAATGATTGTTTTTTTTGTTTGTGTGTGCATGTTAGTGTATATATGTGTGTGTGTGTTAGCGTGATTTACCACTTGAATCGTGTGCTTTCTCATTCTTATGCTTTATAAGATTAGCAAAAGGAAGTGCATTAGACTAGCTACTGAGCATAGCTGGAAAAAGGTTATAAATTTCCCCACAATCCGTCGCAGTTGATGTACGATGGCGGCCAATCGTTCAGAACGACACGCTCGGCGTTTTTTTCTCGCCTAGACAGCGTTTTTGCTACAAAGCTGCTTCCTGGTGTATTCCGCGGTCAATGAATCAGTTCCTGTTTACGAGGTTTTATTAGGTCATTTACTCATACTGTAGGGTTAGGGTTAGGGTCTGCACACACACATTTCTATACATACTATATGGGCAAAAATATTGGGACGCCTAAGTGTTTTACCCATGTGTGGTTCTGCCCCAAAATGTTACCACAAAACTTTTTGTATAGATGCATTTGGATACAGGAGCATGAAATTTACTCTTCGTTAGAACTAGGAGATCCAAACTTGTTCCAACATGACAATGCCAGCTCCATGAAGATCTGCTTTACAATGGTTGGAAGATGTGAAAGATCTGATGTGGAAGATTAGCCGTCTACAAACATTTGTCTATAGTGTGCGAGTGTGTGTGAGAGAGAGAGGGTATCCTGGGAAAATCCCATCACGTTAACATCACATGCCTTTTCATGTGCTACATTGTTCTCAGTGTATTTTCTCGGGTGTGTGATTCTGTAGAACATACGTTCCATCGTGTGTTTCCTCTGGTCTCTGTACAGCAGTTAATCTGCGAGATGCGTGTTTTTGACTCGGACGGTTTTGTTAGAAAACGCTGGCACTCTTGATAACAGTGGAATGTTTAATTGAATGAAGGAATCAATGCGTGAGCTTCGTTTTTACCAAAATACACAAGAAGCACTTTCATTTATTAAATTGTTGATGAGGAGTATGATGATGAGAAGGAGGATGTTGATCCAATAGTTTTGAAAGTGCGGTGATGGACTTGCTCAGGCGTCCATGTTAGCATGCGGGATGAGAGCGGTTAGTCTGTGGGCCGGCTTACTTTCATTAATAAGATTACAAGTCTTAGAAGTGACAGTAGCACCGGTAAGGGGAGAATATGACAAGTGCGAGTGTGAACACCAGATTTGATTTGAGACGTATACATTTATACAGAGTATGACGTGTAGTAAAATACATTGTTATGACTGTAATACATAAAAATAAAATAAATAAAAAGTACAAAAATTATAATATATAAGGATTTTTTATATATATATATATATATATATATATATATATATATATATATATATATATGTGTGTGTCCCAGTGTGGTTGTCACCAAAGTGTTTACTTCTGGAGTTCAGGCTTTGCAGACAGGCCTGTCTTCCATCGAACCCATCAGACGGATTTACTGCTTTCCTTGTAAAACCTCCCTCACAGAGGCAGATCGCTGTTCATGAAGTCAGCTGCATATGGTCTAGTGGTTATACAATATGTCCAAATGTATTGAGACGTTTAAAGCCATATGTGGTTCTTCCCCAAACTGATAACACAGAGTTGAACTAGAACGACCCTGCGCTCTGACCACAGCTTCCAAACAAGGAACTGAGCTGTAATGTATATGTGACAAATAAAGGCTATTCAATTCTACTCACAATGCCAGCTCTATGGAGATATGAGCACAAATCTCCACAAAATTGATTGTTTTAAAAGGAAAAAAAGCACCACAATCTTACAGTTTGGTGTCCGCAAACTTTTGACCGTATGACGTGTATATGTTTGTTCGCCTCAGCGAAAAGAGAAAGTCGGAGAAAGTGACTTTTCTCCGAACCAACGTTAACATTCTAATGAGGCATCGACACTCTCACGTCTCTCTTTCTCTATCTCTCTTTCTCTCTCCCTATCTCTCTCTCCCTTTATCTCCTTTTCTTCTTCCCTCTTTCTCTCTCCAATTCTTTTTAACTGGAGCGTGTTCTTTTCCAGTATCAACCGCAGTAACCTGCCAGTATCTCCTGTTCGGAGACCTTCCTCTCTGTGATGAACTGATTTGAAGGTTAGATATGAATCTGAAGCTGAAGATGAGGTTCTGGAGATTACGGTTAGAGTACGATTGACGATGGCAGTCATTTCTCTGTGTGAAAAAGTTGAAAATATCGAATGAAAGCCTCATTAATAAGCAGAACCGACTGATCAGATTGGAGGTCGTTTCCCAGCGGAGACAGGAACAGGGCTGAGGCTCAGGTTCTGAAACTGTAAAAGAAGTCCGGATTTCCAGTCCACATCGTTCTGTCGCATCGATTCCACACTACAGCAGTCTGATCTTAAACAGCACGTGAACATCCACTGCAGTATCTGATCCTCCTGATGCCGAGGAAACAGCCTGCAGTGTTTGTGCTCCGTGTTTAAAACTGTATCTGCTTTCAGGAGCGCCAAACATCTCTCTCTTTCTCTCTCTCTTTCTCTCTCTCTCTCACTCACTCACTCACACTCTCTCTCTCTCTCTCTCTCTCTCTCTCTCTCTCTCTCTCTCTCTCTCCTTTTCTTTTCACCCTAAGAGGAACAATCTCCTCCTCTTCTTCTCCTCTCCTCTTTGTTCTCCTCCTCTGTTCATTCTCTCTCCGGGCTGTGTTGTGAGACGGGCTGTGTGTGTGATTACTCTCAAGTTCAGTTTCTTGTAGCAGACACTGGGAAGAGGCCATTAATCCCTGCGTGATGTTGTGAAGGCGGTTGCTGGTGCTGAGTACTGTGTAATTGGATTGGGAGTGTTAGTGGCTGTAAATGGAGGGTTTGGGTCACTACTGAAAACTGAGCTGCTTATACACACACACACACACACACACACACACACACACACACACACACACACACAATGGAGAACTCTGGGAATGAGGGCAGACTTGTTGGCTTTTAGAGCTCTTGGGTAATGGATTGTTCTGGGAAATCCCTGTGTGTAACACACACACACACACACACACACACACACACACACACACACACACACACACACACTATCCGACTTCCTGATTGATTGCCAGGCATTGAATGTGATTCTGGCTTTGTTTATCTCTGTTTCTTCTGGTTTCTCTTCACTCCGTATTGATGATCCTCAGAATGGACTCAGGTCTTTTGTCTTTGTAGGGTTTTGGAAACATTTAACTCGCATCAGTGCATGTGTGGAGGTGAAGAACGTCCCGAGGTGAACCTGAGAGCATTGTTAATGGTGTAAGGCCTCACACCTATCCGTGAATTATCACCAAGCCGTCATTGATGTTTTCAGAGCGAAACTGACCGAACGGATCGCAATAACGCTTGTTTTTTTTCGTTACGCATTTTATATACAGCTTGTTAAATCTGCAATCTTCTTTTCCAAATCACACCCAGAGATAAAGTAGTGCCATTAAATGAAGCTGTTGGAGTTAACTCCTGGTGCTGGTTTTTTATTTTTTATTCTAGATTCAACTTTTGCCTCAAGATGTTTATGAAGATTCACGAAACTCAAAACTCCTCCAGGCTTCTTTATTTCTCATAAACATCAAACATTTCTGCTGCATCCACCGGTAACCATGTAGTCGGCCTGAAGTGTGAAGCTGTTGGTGTATGAACGAGGCTCCTCGGCTTCATCTAAAATGTTCCGTCTCCTTCAGAGTTTCAGAGGGCGTGACGCTGCCGATTGGCTAAAAGGAAGGCGGAATTGCGCGAAATAAATTTGTCAAACTTTTTTTATGTCATAAAAAATGGGCTTCCATAGTGTTTACCTGTCCAGCGCGTTTCAGAGTTTAGAAGGTGGTGCGTCAGTAATAATGGTCCGTGGGGAAACAGTTGTCCTTGTGAAGTTAAATTGGACTAAACAAAGCAAACAAATAATTTGCCTCAATGCATTTTTGTATTCGAATTACTTGAGGAAATGTTTCAGCTCCGATGGAGAACATGACTGAGGATGTGTCAGAGGCTAATGACTGTAATAAAGGCCTTCCACTGGGAGCTGTGGGCATCACAGGAGCTTATTACTGGGCAGAAAGAGGGAGAGAGGGAGAGAGAGAGAGAGAGAGAGAGAGAGCAGTGAAAAGAAGGGCGAGACGTCCTGTTAACCGGTGACGCCGTTTCATTTCTTAAGATGGAAACTTTTTTTCTGTCTTTCTCTCCTTCTCTTTTTGTTTGTCTCTCTTTATTTTGCACTTGCTCACTCTCTCCTTCTCTCTCATTCTTTCGAATTCTTTTTGTCCATCACTCTCTTTCTCGCTTCCCTTCTCTGTCCATATGTCTGTATTTTTCCTCTAACCATCTCTCTCTTGCTCTTTCTTTCTCTCCCTGTCTCACTCTCTCTTTTTCTCCCTTTCATTCTTTTTATTCTCGCTTTGTTTCTTTTTCTATCTGTCTCTTTCTTCTTCCCTCCATCGCTCTCTCCCTCTCTTTCTCTCTTCTGTCATTCTGTTCTGTTGTTGTTTAAAGGTAGGTGTTGTGCTTCTCTGCCTTTTACACTAGCTCACATGGGTGTGTGGGTGCGTGCGCGTGTGCGTGCGCGTGTGCGTGCGCGTGTGTGTGTGTCAGACTTGTATTGATTAGAGAAGGAAAGCCTGCCGGCTTCCACCTGTCCACTTGGGACAAGTCCATCTCTCATCTTTTATTCTCCTCTTCATCTTTTATTTCTTTATGCTTTTGTGTGCGTGTGCGTGTGTGTGTGCACTCGTGCGTGTGTGTGTGTGTGTGTGTGTGTGTGTGTGTGTGTGTGTGTGTGTGTGTGAGAAGTGTCCTTGAAAAGTCGGACAGTAACCAAACGACTCATGGAGGTTGTGTGAACTTTTTAGTAGGAGATGAATGTTCTGGAAAGGTGTGAAGCTAAACCCTGAAAATGTTAAAGCTAAAACTATATGGCCAAAAGTTTGTGGACACCTGAGCATTAGATTGGTTTGTTCTCAGTCAGTATATATATTACACACTATATTTCCAAAAGTATTGGGTCACCTGGTCATAAGTACGGTATGTGATTTTTGAGCATCACATTCCACATTTAGTCCCAAACTGCTCTTATAATTCCCTCCACTCTTTTGGGAAGATGCTCCACTAGATTTTGGAGTGTGCTTATGGATATTTGTGTTCATCAGCCACATGGATATTTCAAGGCAGATACTGATGTAGGTGAGGAGACCTGGGGTGCAGTCAGCATTCACATTCATCCCAAAGGTGTTCAGTAGGGATGAGATCAGAGCTCTATAGCAGGAGACTTTCCTCTCCAAAGCATGTAAACCAGATCTTCAAGGAGCTCACTTTGTGCACAGGGGCATTGTCATGCTGGAGCAGGTTTTGGGTTCCCAAGTTCAAGTGAATGCAAAATTTTAGATGCGCATCTAAAGACGTCCTGTACAAATGAGTGCATCCAGTTTTGTGCTTTGGAAAAGAACCACATAGAGCAGGAAAGAGCAGGTGACCTAATACTTTTGGAATGACAGACAGACAGACAGACAGACAGACAGACAGACAGATAGATACTGTCTGGTTCTCCCTATTGACCATTTTCTGACCTGCTCTTTCTGCCTTTTTGTGTTTCTTTATCTGCCCCTGTGTTTTATTCCCCACAGAGAAGTATCACTGTATTATATAATTGATATACATTATAGACAAAAACAAATATCTCTCTCTCGCGCTCTCTCTCTCTCTCTCTCTCTCTCTCTCTCTCTCTCTCTCTCTCTCTCTCTCTCTCTCTCTCTGTCTCTCTCTGTCTCAGGCATTTTAACCTGCGGTTGAAGAGGGACACGTCTCTGTTTGCCCCAGACCTGAAGGTGGAGGTGTCTGGAGACGAGACACCCATCGACACTTCACATATTTACAGCGGAGAGATCTTTGGTCAGTGCTTTCCACAAAACACACACACACACACACACAATTTCTCTCTCACACACACACACACACGCGCACACACACACCATCTGCTAATCTTTTATAATGTTATAGCATAAAAATCCATAAAATTGTCTGTCATAATAAATTTTTGTTTAGTTTGTGTGTGTGTGTGTGTGTGTGTGTGTGTGGGCGGGCATAGTGGTTTAAACGTGAAGCTCGAGAAGTGACAAATGTTTTGATAATGATTGTCTTCACACTCACCTGTTCCTCACAAAAATATATTTTCTATCTTTTTTTTTTTTTTTTTGCATGAATTTAATATTTTTACAAATAATAATTAAAAGAAATTCAAACTAAAAACCCAAAACATTTATTTTGTTGTTGTTGAGATTGCATTAAAGTACAGATTTCAGTAGCTAAAAGTTAGTGGAGACCTGACCATAAGAAAGGTGTGTGCTTCCCTATTTGCTCCTTTAATAAACTTCACTCTTCTGGGAAGATGTTCCACTAGATTTTGTGGTGATTTTGTGTTTATTAAAGGATGTTATTAAAGTCAGGTCCTGATGTAGATGAGGTGAGGAGGTCTGGGCTGCAGTCAGTCATGACAATGCCCCTCTGATTAAGATCTGCTTCACATGGGTTGGAGTGGAAGATCTCCTGCTCTAGAGCTGTAAAACCTATTGAACAATGAATCTGATTGCACCCCAGACCTTCTCATCTCACCTACGTCACCTACCAGACTTTACTAACACCCTTGTGTAGCTGAGCATTAAATCTCCACAAAATCTAGTTGATCATGGGATCTTCACAGGCGAGTAGAGCTTATCATTAGAGCAAAGGAGTAATAATTGTGGAATGAGATATTTAAAAAGTGTCTAGAAGTGTCCACAAACTTTTGACTCTACAGTTTATTTAATTGAATATGAAAAAGTCTTCACTATATTATTATTTGCTCTCAAATTATTTAGATAGTCTGAGGGTTTTTTTTTTTTTTTTTGGCGAAAACATTATTCATGTTCAAGCCGCTGATGATTTCAGTGCAACAGTGAGTGCAAACAGGTCGAGCGTTTCTGCTAACCGCTTTTCTGTTCATTAGCATCATCTTTCTGTGATCATAGTCATTTCTAGAGCTGCAGGGTTCCTGCACACATTACAGAGAAGAGAGAGAGAGAGAGAAAGAGACCCTTTTCATGTAACTGATTCCAATCCAGTGAATATGAAATGAATGCAAGATGATAATGATGATGATGCACACAACTTTCTGGAACAAAAAAACTTCGAACAATGAATTAGTAATGGACGGCTTCAAGCAACTCGAAGTTTCACAGTGACCCAAAAAAGATTTTCTCAAAGCTGCACGCTGCAAAGCTGTGTGTGGGCGTGGCCTAATATTCAAACAAGTCTGCTTGATTGACATCCCAGTGATTTATTTTTCATTTGAAGATCACGCTGTTTGACGACAGACCCGACGCCTTCGTTAAAAACTTTACCTTTGCGTCGTGAACGTAAAAGCGAGAAATAAACCTTTAAATCTTTAATAAGGAAAGAGCAGTAGAGTGTAGCTGTAGCGGGGATCCGCAGATAGTTTCTATAGATAAATTATTACTCACATATATTGAAGAT
Organism: Silurus meridionalis; assembly: GCF_014805685.1. Lineage (NCBI taxonomy): Eukaryota > Metazoa > Chordata > Actinopteri > Siluriformes > Siluridae > Silurus > Silurus meridionalis. The sequence goes on from NC_060909.1 coordinate 2,196,777, forward strand.
CGTTTGCAGCTGCATTCATGATTTCATAACGCCAGTCTCACCCTAAACACCTGTTCCTAACCAATAATCCAAACTACCTTCCCATAACCCTTAACCCAAACCCCCAATCCAATTCACATACCCCCTAACCTTTAACCCAAACCCCCAATCCAATCCAATCCACATACCCCTTAACCTTTAACCCAAACCCCAATCCAATCCACATACCCTTAACCTTTAACCCAAACCCCAATCCAATTCACATACCCCTAACCTTTAACCCAAACCCCAATCCAATTCACATACCCTTAACCTTTAATCCAAGCCCCCAATCCAATTCACATACCCCTAACCTTTAACCCAATCCAATTCACATACCCTTAACCTTTAACCCAAACCCCAATCCAGTTCACATGCCCCTAACCTTTAACCCAATCAGTTCACATACCCCTAACCTTTAACCCAGTCAGTTCACATACCCCTAACCTTTAACCCAATCCAGTTCACATGCCCCTAACCTTTAACCCAATCCAGTTCACATGCCCTTAACCTTTAACCCAATCCAGTTCACATGCCCCTAACCTTTGCTCCAAACCCCCAATCAGTTCACATGCCCCTAACCTTTAACCCAAACCCCTAATCCAATTCACATACCCCTAACCTTTAACCCAGTCAGTTCACATGCCCCTAACCTTTAACCCAAACCCCAATCCAGTTCACATGCCCCTAACCTTTAATCCAAACCCCTAATCCAGTTCACATGCCCTTAACCTTTAACCCAAACCTCCTAATCCAGTTCACATACCCCTAACCCTGAACCCAAACACCCAATCCAATCCACCTACCTCCTAACCCTTAACCCAAACCCCAATCCACTTCACATGCCCTTAACCCAAACCCCAATCCAGTTCACATGCCCCTAACCTTTAACCCAGGCCCCCAATCCAAGTTCACATGCCCCTAACCTTTAACCCAATCCAAGTTCACATGCCCCTAACCTTTAACCCAATCCAAGTTCACATGCCCCTAACCTTTAACCCAATCCAAGTTCACATGCCCCTAACCTTTAACCCAGTCAGTTCACATACCCTTAACCTTTAACCCAAACCCCAATCCAGTTCACATACCCCTAACCTTTGCTCCAAACCCCAATCCAAGTTCACATGCCCCTAACCTTTAACCCAAACCCCTAATCCAAGTTCACATGCCCCTAACCTTTAACCCAATCCAAGTTCACATGCCCTTAACCTTTAACCCAATCCAGTTCACATACCCCTAACCTTTAATCCAAACCCCTAATCCAGTTCACATACCCTTAACCTTTAACCCAAACCTCCTAATCCAGTTCACATACCCCTAACCTTTAACCCAAACCCCAATCCACTTCACATACCCTTAACCCAAACCCCAATCCAATCCACATACCCCAAAACCTTTAACCCAAACCCCTAATCCAATTCACATACCCCTAACCTTTAACCCAATCCAATCACATACCCCTAACCTTTAACCCAATCCAATTTACATACCCTCTAACCTTTAACCCAATCCCCATAATCCAAAACACCTACCCTCTAACCCTTAATTCAAAACACCTGCTCCTTAACCCTAAACCCAAATCACCTTCTCCTAACCTTTAAGACAAACCCCAATCCAATCCACCTACCTCCTAACCCTTAACCCAAACCCCATTCCAATCCACATACTCCTAAACCTGAACCCAAACACCCAATCCAATCCACATACCCTCTAACCCTTAACCCAAACACCCAATCCAATCCACATACCCCTAACCCGAACCCAAACACCCAATCCAATCCACATACCCTCTAACCCTTAACCCAAACACCCAATCCAATCCACATACCCCTAACCCGGAACCCAAACACCCAATCCAATCCACATACCCCTCTAACCCTTAACCCAAACACCCAATCCAATCCACATACCCCTAACCCTTAACCCAAACCACCTTCCGCCAACCCTTATGCCAAACCCCCAATCCAATCCACACACCCCCTAACCCTTAACCAAATCCACCTGCCCCAGCCCTTAAACCAAACCCTCAATCCAATCCACACACCCCCTAACCCCTTAACCCAAACTCCCTAAGTAAGAGTAGAACTCTTCTAAAAAACGATCGATTTTCTTTTTATTATTTGTCAATAAACAGCAAATTATCAACATGAATCTAAAAAAAAAAAGTTCAAGAATAGTTGCATGTTTTTAAAGTTGAATTTAGTTGAACTTAGTAAGCTACAGGAAATGTAACCAGAAATGTTTTCAAATCAGATCACGTGACTCGGGTTCCTGTAGATCTCCATCAGTGCTGATGGACGAAATGAACAGAAATGAACTTAGTACTTAAACTCAAGCAGAAATGTATTAGGAGTACCTTTAGAGCAGGAGGTTAGTACTTGTATGCGAGTAGAAACGTAAAGGTGTACTTTTACAACAAGAGATAAATACTTTGACTCAGGTAGAGATATTAAAGAAGTGTTTATTCTATTATGAGTCTCATACCGGAGCACTGATGACTTTATACTCGCGGCGTCTCTGGCGGGACACTCGGCAATGACATCATCTTTACAGCGCTTCCTGGATGCATTTCTTTGCTTTCTCTTTCACCCACACAACCGAGAACAGATGTAAATGCGGAGTCCGGGTGTCTTCCAGTCAGCAGACGCAGACGTAATTTCGCTAAAAAACATCGTTTTTAAGACCGGGGTGTCTGTCGTCTGCTTTTCAGAAAGACTGGATGATGCAGTATTCGATAGATAAATAGAGTACTTTATTTTCTCTGTAAACTTTCTTTCTTTGATTATCAGGGAAATTAGCTTTAGTTTTGGAATCTCATTGAAGCAGATGTTACTGTATGAGGCAGATCTGAAGGTCACTGGGGGACGTGTGTATGTGAGAATAGTGCTGTGTGTGTGTCTGTGTGTGTCTGTGTGTGTGTGTATATAATATATATATATACCATATTTCCCGGACTATAAGCCGCTACCTTTTTTCCCACGCTTTGAACCCCGCGGCTTAAACAATGAAGCAGCAAATTTATGGATTTTTCCTGGGTTTTTCCCAGGTTCACAAACTTCATGCCAAAAAAACTGAACCCCATAATATTAGACCAATGCAATTTCCGAACGGGTTCAGGTGAACCAATGAAACTCTTTATATTAAATCAGATGCGCTCCCACTGAATCGGGCCGCACCACATCATAAATATGGATGATGTTCCTCTGACGTTTGACCTGCCGCTCACTCGGACTGTCTACAGGAAATGAGAATCATTCGTCACGCTGAAAACAACCGGGCATGAAAACACACTTCACCTGTGTTCTGAGCTGCACGGCATCGGGAGAAAAGCTTCACCGATGGTGATTTTTAAACACACGACGATGACGAAAGATAAACTCCAGAGAGAAATAGTTGTGAAAGAAAGGAGGAAGACAGTGAACAATGACTTTCTTGGTCGGCTACTGTTTAGATACAAGCCGTGTAACAGACACTGTCTTTCATTAAACCCTGTGTAAAGTTCATTAGTTTCAGTGTAGACACTGTGGCTTATAGACAGGTGCGGCTTATTTATGTTCAAAATAAAAATCTTTGTAAAATTCAGTGGGTGTGGCTTATATTTGGGTGCGCTTTATAGTCCGGAAATTACGGTGTGTGTGTGTGTGTGTGTGTGTGTGTGTGTGTGTGTGTGTGTGTGTGTGTGTGTGTATATGTGTGTGTATATATATATATATATATATATATATATATATATATATATATATATATATATATATATATATATATATATATATATACACACCTGACCTTGGAATATGATTGTGTAGATTTGTGTGCTCATTGAGCTACAAGGTTGTCAGTCAGGTCAGGTACTGATGTAGGTGAGGTGCTGCCTGATTTGTGTGTTGGAATGTAATAAAGTATGACAATAACAAACCAAAAACAGTGACGATGACAATGTAAGGTGACCACGAGTACAATTGTAAAGGAAAACTGAGCACACGTGACATATAGGATAAGTGAGAAGGACGTGCTCGCATTAAGAAGTCTTTGTGCGAACAGTTTGGAGAAGAACCACATGTGGCTGGAAAAAGCAGGTGTGACACTAGTGTATATTGTGTGTATTTAGATGGGTTTTTTTGGGTCATTAGTCTGCTGGAGAACATCAGCTGAGACTGAAATGGAGCTTTTTTGGCACTGGGAAGTGCATTTTGCTCCAGTTTGGCTTGGTAGTCTCGAGATTACATTGTGTCCTGCATAGATTCAAGGTTCCCTGTAAATGAGGCAGCAAAGCAGCATAAAACATAATGGCGCCTCCCTGATGTTTTACAGTAGTCCTAAAAGTGTTGTGACTTTAGTACACATTTCTTAAAGAAAGCATTTCGATCGAAACATCACTTCAATTACAATTTTTTTTTCTCTCTCCCTCGACTCAGTAAAGCTCTTTGAAATGCTCTTTGTGTACGTTTTTCTGAAACGCCTTCTCCCTGAACTGTTTGCAGCGTCACACTTTCTAACCCGTCTTAATGTGTACGTTTTCTCTGCAGGAGAGAAGGGCACTCTGACTCACGGTTCGATCGTGGATGGAAAGTTTGAAGGCTTCATTCAGAGTCACAAGGGCACGTATTACGTGGAGCCGGCCGAGCGATACTTCAGAGAGAGAGACGTTTCCTATCACTCTGTCATCTACCATGAGGACGATATCGGTGAGTGTGTGTGGTCTCAGGTGTGTGTGTGTGTGTGTGTCTGTATATACACCGCACTTGCATCTCAATTCTCCTTGGAATCAACCTTCAGCTTACATCAGTGTTAAAACTCTTTAAACGGCCGATCCTAACAGAGTGGTGTGAACGCAAAACTGGAGCGTTTTTTAATCCGGTTTCAGATCGCTTTGCTCATATTCACATTCTAGCACATTCTGTCCTCTACAAGAGATCAACACAGGCGTAGGATACTCTGCAGACACAAAATAAATTTTGTCGTGAGATCTGATGCTGATCCGTTTTTGAATGTATGAACTCAAAAATTCAGATTAAATCCGAATGTGTATTAAAAATGAATTTTTGTAATCGATTTAGCTTCTTTCGTTTAATGGAAGAGGGATTTGGAAATAGATTGTACATGTGAACATCCTCAGAAAAGATTTCAGTACGCATCACTTTGACTTGTCATTTTTTTCCCAACCGTTCCGACTCTCCAATAGAAGGAAACAAACATGATCAACCCTTCCAGAAACAATCAATCCTTCAACCATCCTTTCCAAAAACAATCCTGTGTAGTGAACAGAGTGCAAACTGAGGCTCTTCATTTCGACTCGCATGTTCCATCAGCTCTCATTTCCACCAAAACGAGTCTTGATGTTCATTTCCTCTCTCACCGGTTTGTTCAGATCCCAATCTCATCCTGCGTTTCCTGTTTTCCCGCATGGACATTATTTAGAGTTCAGTGTCATCCGAGTACATTTAAACAGAATAGAGAAAAACAAAATTTAACCTCAATACAGTAAAAAAACACACAAACAAAAAAACCCATTAGAATAAAATACAATTTTTGGAGAAAAGTTTACAATGATTTTATACCTCACACTTTTTTTCGAGGTGTTGTGTATCAGGATTATAATTTGTGCATATTAGATGTTTCAAATGGTCTCTAAACCTCCAGAACCTCCTAATTAGATCCATCCCGGCCGCCAAGCATGTATCAAACGACACAAAAACAAAGGCAGTGTCATGGCGCATAGGCTGCACTACTTCCTATACTGCCCCCTTGTGGAGTAATACCCCTACATTGTTCATTGATCAAGATCTCAAAAGTATTGGGACACTTGACTTTTTCAGCCATATGTGTTTTTTCTTCAAACTTTTACCACAAATGTATACGAGTCTTTGGATGCAGCAGCAGGGAATTTTACCTTCACTTCTACTAGGAGACTCAAACCTGTTCCAGCATGACAATACCCCTGAGCACAAAGCCACCCACATGAAGATCTGCTTTACATGGTTTAGAGTGGAAGATCCCAGTGGTGCACCCCCAGGTCTCCTCACCTCACCTTCAACAGCACCAGACTTTACTTACACCATTTTGTTTCTAAATGAGCACAAATTTCCACAAAAATGTAGTGGAACATCTTCTCAGAAGAGTGGAGCATCTTCCCAGAAGAGTGGAGCTTATTATAACAGTTTGGGAAACAGAAGAACAGTTTGGTCGTAGAATCTTTTGATCTTGATAATGAGACGTCTGTGGCAACAAAGGAATAGTTTGAAAAGCTTTATCGAGTAGAGTGTTTTTCTCCTGCGGTCTGCTTGGCTTTGATCAGCCGAGGGTGCTGTGAGGAAGCGGGAGAGACACGACCGTCACGATGCACTCGCTAACGAGACGCTATTTTTAGCAGGAAAGGTAACAAGGACGAAAGACTTCGCTCACTGAAAGTCCTGACTCACAGGTTAGAGAGCATTTCTTTCTCCTAATCACATCACACCAGGGCAGGAGAGCATTTTATTTTGTTCCCTCTTTCTCGTTTGTGGGTCGGACTGCCGATAATTAAGTTTTCAGACGATCACGTTCGTCTCCTCGGGACACCTTCAGTTTTTGATCTCCGGCACTCCATCACCTTCACACTCAGCTGCTTCCATCAAGCGTGTTGCTTTGCCCTGCATGCTCGTCTCCTGACCCGACACGCGGCGAGGGAGAGATGGAAAAGTTTGCAGTGAGATGTACGATGTTCTTGTTCGCCTGAACTTTGAATTCTGGTCGATGTGAAGGATGCAGGGAGATGTGCAGAGTGAAGGAAAACAGAGACACGGAAATAGAAGAAATAGAAACGTGTTGGAGGTTGTAATTCTCCAGACACTTATTAGTTCTCAGGAAACCCTGTGTCTGTCTCCGAGGCGCACACACACACACACAACCGAACCAGGCTTTCTGTTACTCTGGGAGATATGTCTTGTCCAGGTGTGGATCTGGGTCTGGATGTGTAACCACTAAAACAAGCGAGTTTTGAAACCGTTGCAGCTGCAGTAGAACAACTCGCTCGTACATCACATTATTCACTTCAGGAAACGCTTTTCGTTTATTTTTACTTCATGTAATTGTCTGTGCTCTGAGTACTGAAGTGATGGTGTTTACACTCGGTAAACTCGCAGCCGCTCCGGACAGTAAGCAGCATCACCTTCATGATCGACTAATAAAACAACAGAGCAGAACATCCTTCAGCACTCAGCTGTAGAATGGAGCTCTAAAGGAGGTCGTTAGGACCAACAGCGATCACTCTGTACAGCAGCTCATCACTGCACTGCTCTGAACCAGGATTAATCATGCTAAACTGCATTTTGTTGCTATCTATCTGTCTGTTTGGCTGTCTGTCTATCTATCTATCTGTCTGTCTGTTTGTATCTGTCTGTCTGTCTGTTTCGATCCATCCATCCACACAACAGCTTGTTTTTCCAAGACATGCATGTCTGTCTATCTGTCTGTCTGTCTGTCTGTCTGTCTGTTTCTATCCATCCATCTATCCATCCATCCACATATCCATCCACACAACAGCTTGTTTTTCCCAAGACATGTCTGTCTGTCTGTCTGTCTGTCTGTCTGTCTGTTTCTATCCATCCATCCAGACATCCATCCACACAACAGCTTGTTTTTCCAAGACATGCATGTCTGTCTGTCTGTCTGTCTGTCTGTCTGTTTCCATCCATCCATCCATCCATCCATCCATCCATCCACACAACAGCTTGTTTTTCCAAGACATGCATGTCTATCTGTCTGTCTGTCTGTCTGTCTGTCTGTCTGTCTGTCTGTCTGTCTGTTTCTATCCATCCGTCTGTCTGTCTGTCTGTCTGTCTGTCTGTCTGTCTGTCTGTCTGTTTCCATCCATCCATCCATCCACACAACAGCTTGTTTTTCCAAGACATGCATGCATGTCTGTCTGTCTGTCTGTCTGTTTCCATCCATCCATCCATCCATCCATCCATCCATCCATCCATCCATCCATCCATCCATCCATCCATCCATCCATCCATCCACACAACAGCTTGTTTTTCCAAGACATGCATATCTATCTGTCTGGCTGTCTGTTTCTATCCATCCATCTATCCATCCATCCACACAACAGCTTGTTTTTCCAAGACATGCATGCATGCATGCATGCATGTCTGTCTGTCTGTCTGTCTGTCTGTCTGTCTGTCTGTCTGTCTGTCTGTCTGTCTGTCTGTCTATCTATCTATCTATCTATCTATCTATCTATCTATCTATCTATCTATCTATCTATCTATCTATCTATCTATCTTCTTTCCTTTAAACTTTTGTCTGTCTGTTTATCTATATACCTACTTTGATTTGTTTATTTATCTGTTTATCAATCATCTTTTCAATTATCCATCTATCTACTTACTTATCTACCACCCTACTACCATCTATCCATCCATCAATCCATCCATCCATATACCTATCTACCTTCCTAATTACATTTATCTGCATTTACATTTATTCTTTATTAATCCGGCTCATGACACGATCGTGTGCGTTATGGGACTGTTATGGGACTTCATGGTTTCCTCACCATATAGGGTCAAAAGTATTAGGACACCCGTCTTGGTGTGTGTATTTTTTTTAAATGTGGAGAGGATGATCAAAAAAAGCATATACGGATTTTATGCTCAGGTGTCCGCAAACTTTCCTTCGTATAGTGCACCTCTTGCACCTGGATTAATTTTAGCTTCATGTTAACGTTCCTTTTTATTTCCGTAGATTACCCTCACAAGTATGGCCAAGAGGGAGGCTGCGCAGATCGCTCCATCTTAGAGAAGATGAAAAAGTACCAGGCATCTGCTGTGGAGACTCCTGCCGAGGTCAGTTCACGTCTCCTCAACGCCGAGACACACACAGTTTCACAATTAGTCTGTGAAGATCTTGTGCGTGTCAGAACATCGTAAGAAGAGGATGTGTGGGACTCGCACACGTATGATCACACTCTTGATGTCACATAAATGAGGATGGGTTTCCCTTTTGAGTCTGGTTGCTCTCAAGGTTTCATCATCATAACATCTAAGAGTTTTTCCTTGCCACAGTCGCCATGGCTGCTCATCAGGGATAAACACACACCATTCACCTTCACTGTTGATTTCTGTAAAGCTGTTTTGAGACGACGTCTGTTGTGGAAATCGCTATAGAAATAAACTTGACTTAACTTGACTTGACTCACACTTCCTGTCTCTGTCCTGTTGCTTTTGCAAAGCAAAAACGTGATCTGTACGAAGTTCTCCGAATGTTGCATGAAGCCGCTGATGAATTCTGCACTTAAAAAAAAAAGATTCCACAAACCCACTCAGAAAACAAGATGAGATTTATTTGAAAATATTTTATGTTCTAAGCCAAAATTATATTTACACTCTTATAAAAATATATATAATTTAAATTATTTATACAGTTTTATTTTCAAAACAAAAATGAAGGAACGCAGCACACACGGATCTTCGGTCAGAAGTCATGAGTTGCCTCGAGCTTCTTATAAAAGTAGAGTCAGAGGAACGTCTTTTTTTTTTTTGCTTCTTTTGTTTAGGGAGAGATTAGGATTGGGTGTGGTGGCACATTCTTAGGATTTTGAACTTCTTGGTTGGTTTTCCTGAGCACAGATCTGCTTCTCCTTCCTGTATATCAGAGCCTAGGAGAGTCTAAGAAAACAGAAACGCATGTTTTAGTGCGTGATAAGTGTCTCATTGCGGACATTTAGTCTCTCAATAAGAGTAGGTAAAAAGCCTATTTATTTATATATTTATATATTTTTGTTTTGTATTCTTTTCTTCCTTTTTTTTTTATTTTAAATTCTTTCTTTATACTATGTTCCTACAGGAGTGTAGGGTCTAGGAAGAGTGAGGAACAGTTGTGGTTGGTTTGGACAGAAATATCGATATGACAGAAGGTCGGTTATGGTTTTTAATGTACAAAAATACAACGCACTGCAGCAAGCTCAGGGTGAGAGAGAAACGAGGCTCAGACATGGGGAGAAGTAGGAGAACCTGGACAGTTCCAAAGAAATGAACATTAGAAAAGAAGGGACCGCTCCATGCTGTGACTGTAACTAACTACCTGACTATCAAACAACAAAACATTCATTCTTTAGCGCTTTCACACAATTCTTCTTCTGATGGTCACATCAAGTTTATTTCTATTGCGCTTTTCACAACAGACATCGTCTCAAAGCAGCTTTACAGAAATCAACAGTCAAGGTGAATGATGTGCGTTTATCCCTGATGAGCAGCCGTGGAGACTGTGAGAAGAAAAAACTCCCTTAGATGTTATGAGGAAGAAACCTTGAGAGGAACCAGACTCAAAAGGGGAACCCATCCTCATTTGGGTGACATCAAGACTGTGATTATAGTCTTTAAACAATACAGAACACTGGAGAGTGAGAACTAACATGAGCACTGGAGTGTGTGATTATAAGTAATGAGTGATGGTATGAGGAAGAAACCTTGTGAGGAACTGGACTCAAAAGGCGAACCTCATCATCATCTGCGTGACACCAAGTAAATATCATTTGTTACTGTACTTAAGTAGTTTTTTCGTTAACCTGCAACAATTCTGAGTCTCCGATCCACCTATCAGTGTGTTGTTAAGAGGCAGGAACACAGCTGGGAGACCTACAGTCCAAACATATCTGCTGTAAAACGCCAAATAATAAAAAGAAAAAGAACAAAGCAGATGATGCTTCATTTTTTTTTTTTTTTTGCTCTCTGAGAATTCAGCATCAGACTGATATTGTGTTTCTACTCTGACAGTTTGACTGAGTATCTCACACCAAATGGATGAAATCACTTTGTCTGAAATATCAGTTTTTCTTTTCTCTCTGGTATTTTGCTGTAACCGCGTAAAGCGTTTTGGATGAGGTTAGGAATTGTTCTGGTTCTTTTGCAGGAAAAGAACAGACAGCATGCAGTGGACGAGGACGAGCGTGAGGACGGGCCGGTGATCCTGAGGAAGCGTCGAGCCGCTCAGGCTGAGAAGAACACCTGCCAGCTCTTCATCCAGACCGACCACCTCTTCTATAAGTACTACCATACTCGAGAGGCCGTCATAGCTCAGGTACTGCAATCGGTACAGAAGTCACACTGTCACATGATACACAACACCGAGGGGCTTCACCTGTACCGAGTCGGGGCAACACCTGTACCGTGCTGTTGTGTGTTTTACCTACACCCAAGATATGTACAGTATCATGTAACCAGGGTCATATTTCCATATTCTCCATGAATACATGCACTGGGTCTTTCAAACAGGAAAATATAAAGTCAGTGAGAATTATTAGTTGTACAGGTATAAAATAGATGCTAGCATGGCGGTACTACACACAGTAGCAGGTGCCTCGCGTGTCCTATTACTGATAGGCGCCGCACGTAGCAGTCCAGACTACGTTAATCAAGATGACAGACAACAGTGTTGGTGCGTGCATGGAACAGCGTGGTGTGGTGCTGACGTTTCCTGCGAACGAGGGCGTAAAGCTCGCGGATATCTCCAGAAAACGTCAAGCGGAGTACGGTGAGAGACGCTTGACCGCAGTAAGACATTTTTGAAAGCGTTAAACATGGCATTCCGACGTACACGTGTTTTTTGGCGCACTGATTTCTAAAGGTCGGTGCTCCCTGTGACTGTGTGTGCAGTCAAAACTACAAAACTAGTCTCGAAACGTTTTTAATTACAACTTGTGTGTGTGTGTGTGTGTGTGTGTGTGTGTGTGTGTATATATGTGTGTGTGTATATATATATATATATATATATATATATATATATATATATATATATATATATATATATATATATATATATATATATATACATTACATTACATTACATTACGTTTTGTGTTTTTGTCCCAACAGATCTCCAGTCACGTGAAGGCCATCAACACGATCTATCAGAGCACAGACTTCCAGGGCATCCGCAACATCAGCTTTATGGTCAAGAGAATCAGGGTATGTGTGTGTGTGTGTGTGTGTGTGTGTGTGAGAGAGAAAGAGATGTAGAGAATCCTGAGAGAATGAGGTGTCTGTTGACTCCAATTATTTTCCACTTCACGTGTGCTGATTGTAAACGATGCAACGTGTAAGATAGAGATGAATAATGAATGATGACACTCGCTCTAACGCTGTGGGTCCTGAGGGTTCTTCGGGTTTTGAGGGCTATGCGGGTCTTGAGGGTTCTGTGGGTCCTGTGCCTTCTTTGTGTCCTGAGGGTTCTGAGGGCTCTGAGGTTCTGGGGGTCCTGAGGTTTTTGTAGGTTCTGTGGTTACTAAAGATTCTGTGGGGTCTGCAGGTCTTGTGAATCAGTCAAGTCCTGAGGGTTCTGCAGATCCTGTTCATTCTGCGGGTCCTGTGGGTTCTGTCCTCGATCCCCGATTCTCTCACATCCGCTAATGCATTTTTATTTAGATCAACATTCTTTTCTGCAACGCTAATTAGTTTTGGCACCCTCTTGTGCTTGCTTGTCAGTGCTGCTCCGAGCATGTTGGCATCATCGATATCTTATTACGCTGATACAGACGTCTGTGTCAATTAGCCGAGAACAAATGAAGACCGAATGTATATTGAACGATCTGGAACATCTTAATCGTTCCGAATGAGTGGAATCCCCCCGATGTTTAGGAGCTGTTGTAGAATAAATGTGTATTTTTTTGGTGAAAGGAGCTCAGCTTGGTTTTATATCAGCAGTATTTTATCAGCACTTTATAAACTTCTGTAAGAGGTTGAACGCATTTCTTTATGAGAGCTGCAGAGGCTCGTACAGACGCGCTGAAGCAGCGTACAAGGTAGTATCAAAGTTTCGATTCGGTGCTATTCTGAGCACTTGCATCACCACGCGTCTGCGATTTCATCAGCAAGTTACAAATAGCAAACGTGAAATCTGCCACAGAGACGTTTTTGACATGATAAACGTTTGGCATACGTCGATGCTGCAACAAGTCGTTCGAGGTGTCTTGCGCTTCAGGAGTAGAAGAACATCGCTCGAAGACGACAAGAGATCAGGAAGACCTTCAACGAGCTCAACCCCTGAAAGTTTAAAAACCGTTCCGCAACTTGTGCATGACGATCGTCGGAGAACGATCCACGTGATCTCACTTCCGCATCCACTCTACTCGCCAGATCCGCTCCTGCGGACTTCACCCTCTTCCAGAAGATATATGAAAGCTTTGACAGTTTTGACACCATTGCAGACGATGAAAGTGAAGGTGCTTGACACGCTTCGAAAAGAAGACTTCCAGGACACGTTCCAGAAGCAGCAGGAACGCTGGGAACTCTGTATTGCTGTTCAAGGGGTCTAATTTGAAGGTGACAGTGTGGATAAATAAAGTACTTTCATGTAAACAGAGCTCGTCTGGAAACCTTTTGATGCCACCTTCTAGACTGATCTGTCCACATCTGAATGTTGCTACAAATGATGTTCTTTCTCTCTCCTCGTCTCTCTTTGTGTTTCATATCTTCTGCCTGGAAAAAGGGTTTAAGATCCATATGTGCTTTTTGAACATCAAAGTCCACGTTTGGTCACCATTTACTCTTAAGCTCCACTCTTCTGGGGAAGATGTTCAACTAGATTTTGGAGATTTGTGGAGATTAATTCAGGTCCTGAGGATGCCTGGGGTGCAGTCAGCATTCACATTCTTTGTTTAATAGGATTGAGGTTAGAGCTCTATAGCAGGAGATCTTTCAGTCCAACTCATATGTTCATGTGCTAGAACAAGTTTGGTCTCTAAGTTCAAGTGAAGGGAAATTTCATGCTGGTTTTTTTTTTTGGGAAGAACCGCACCTGGCTGGAAGAGTGTATTTGTAATCATTGTTGCCCGTGTGTGATCGTGTTCTCCGTCACTTCCTGTCTTAGATCAATACCACAAACGACGAGGTGGACAGAACCAACCCGTTCCGTTTCGCCAACATCGGTGTAGAGAAGTTTCTGGAGTTGAATTCAGAACAGAACCATGACGAATTCTGCCTGGCGTACGTCTTCACTGACAGGGACTTTGACGACGGCGTTCTGGGACTTGCCTGGGTTGGAGCTCCCTCAGGTACACACACACACACACACACACCTCACATCTTTTTAAGAACTTACACCATGTTTGTCCTGATTCAGCACAGCTTTTTACAGAACTGGGTCGCATTTCCACACCACACGTCATCACACGATAGCTTTTTACCACATGGCATTAAAATTACAGGATTTCAGGCTTTAGTATAATTTACATTTCTCTGTGGCTTTACAAAGAAAGGTGACATCGTCATGGTTACAGGATTACTCGTTATCTAATGTTTGTATTTATTTAAAATGTTTGCTTTATATAGCTGTGGTGTGGAATGAGGAGTTGATGAGGTCGACCTCTAGTGGAGTTTACCGATAACGATAGCTAGGTCGGACTGTTTTTTTTTTTTTTAAATGGATGCTGGATAAAAATAAATAAATAAATAAAAGAACAACCATAACACACTGTAAAATTACGACGACATTTTAGTGTCGAAAAAAATCTACGATTACGGGAATAAGGTCGAAATATTTTAAGAATAAGGTCGAAATAACGAGAATAAATTAGAAATGACGGGAATAAGGTCAAAATTACGAGAATAAAGTCAAAATATTTTAAGAATAAGGTCGAAATTTTATGAATAAGGCAGAAATTTCAAGAATAAGGTCGAGATTGCGAGAATACGGTTGGAATTACGAGAATAAAGTTAAACTATTTTAAGAATAAAGTCAAAATATTTTAAGAATAAGGTGAAAATTACGGGAATAAAGTCAAAATTACGGGAATAAGGTCAAAATTACGGGAATACGGTTAAATTATGGGAATATGTTCGAAATTATGAGAATAAGGTTGAAATTACGAGAATACGGTCGAAATGATGAAAATAAAGTCAAAATATTTTAAGAATAAAGTCAAAATGTTTTAAGAATGAAGTCGAATTCGGATAGCTAGATAGCGTCCCATTGGCTGAAAAGGGTAAGGGTACAGGCATGATTTTAGCCAATGGAATTTTAACCAGTTTAGAGTTTGCGGTGAGGAAGAGGAGGAAGAGAAGGCCTGGATGAAGGCTACGGTAAGGTTGTCGATCCGAGTACGTCACTAGAAGTTTAGAGAGTTTTAAGGCACTCTTCACTTTTACTGTTTTATGGATTGAAATAAAATTCTGAAATCACCCCATAAAATAACAAATCTGTGTATAAACTTGAAAACACACACATGTGTGTGAAATCATTTATTCACAAAGAATGAAATATCTTTAAAGACACACCCTATGAATTGTGGATTGGCCAGATGTTTCCTGGTGTAAGCAGGCTGGTTTTTGTTTAACCCTGTCAGACTACAGACCGTCTCTACTCTGTTGAACCCCCGAGAGAGCATAGAGTTAGGCATCTCTCACTGTAGACCATGCCGAGGCTGACACTGAAGCTGCTCTGCTGATTGTATTGTTTTTATGTGTGTTTGAGTTCTTGTTCAGGGACCATGGTTATGACTGATACTATAAATGTTTTCTGCTCTTCCAGCAAGCGCTGGTGGGATCTGTGAGAAGAGCAAAGAATACCATGATAGAAAGAAGAAGTCTCTGAACACTGGCATCATCACAGTTAAGAACTATAACAGCCATGTTCCTCCCAAAGTGTCCCACATCACCTTCGCCCATGAGGTTGGACACAACTTCGGCTCTCCTGTGAGTAACAGCTGCAGGTTAGAAGTAACGTTCAGGAACCTGAGGGGTTGTGAAGTGACCCCAATTCCAATAAACGTTTGTACAAAATGTAAATAAAACCAAAATGCAATGATTTGCATCTTAGAAATCTCAGAAACCCATATTTTATTTACAGAAGAGCATAGAAAAGATGTTTAAACTGAGAATATTTACCATTTTAAGACAATAATAAGGTCATTTTGCATTAAATGGCTGCAACATGTCTCAGAAAAGATGGCACGGGGCAACAAAAGTGTGGGAAAGTTATGATATAAATAAAACAGTTGGAGAAACATGTTGCAACTAATGGTTAACTGGTAAGTTGACAGCAGGTCAGTAAGATGACTGGGTATAAATAGTGTATCTTAGAGAGGCAGAGTCTCTCAGAAGTAAAAATGGGCGGAGCTTCACCAATCTGTGAAAGACTATGTTTACAAAATTGTGGAAAAATGTAATAATATTAATATTAATTTCCTCAAACGTAAAATTGCAAAACAGTGGATTATCTCATTTACAGCATGACTCTGGCAGCGAGTGCACTCCTGGAGAGTCGAAGGTCTCTGACATGAAGGAGCGAGGCAATTACATCATGTACGCCAGAGCTACGTCCGGGGACAAGTTAAACAACAACAAGTTCTCTATCTGCAGCATTCGCAATATCAGCCAGGTGTTGGAGAAGAAAAGAGCTATTTGTTTTGTCGGTAAGAACTTTCTGCACACGTCCAGGCTTTGAATGGAAATATATTAAAGGACTTTACAGAACCAGCCAAATGTTTGCACACACCACCTTCTACAGTGTTTTTATTTTTATTAAACATTGTGCATTAATACTGAAGACATCCAACCTATAAAACAACTCGTATAGAATTTCAACTTAAGTGTATTAAAACTACAGAATATGATTTATATTTTCGATTCTTCAAAGTCGCCACCTTTTGCTTTGATAACAGCTTTGCGCACACTAGGCATTCTTTCAGTCAGCCGGAGCATGAGGTCATCACCTGAAAATGGTTCTCCAACAATCTTAAGGAGTTCCCAGAGGTGTGGAGTGTTTGTTGGCTGCTTTTCCTTCACTCTCCGGTCCAACTCATCGCAAATCATTTCAACTGGATTTAGATCTGATGATTTAGATCTGATGCAGCTCTCCATCACTCTCCTTCTTAAACAAATAGCTATAACAAAACCTAGAGGTGTGTTTGGGTTCGTTGTTCTGTTGGAAAACAAATGATGGTCAGACTAAGTGCAAACGCCATGCTGGTTACGTATGCCATCCATTTTAACTAAATCACCAACAGCATTACCACTGGGGAACCACACGTTCAGGAACTGTCCAACATATCTGAAGACTTGACCTTTCCGAACAGTGGATGTTGAAATATGTCTGAAACTCGAACTCTGAGAAGCATTAATGTAACTCAACGGTTTCAGAGGCTGTTAATACTAATAATCTCATGCAGCAGAGGTAGCTCTTAGTCTTCCTTACTTAGGATAATCCTCGTGTGAGTCTGCTTTCTTATAGAGTTTAAAAGTTTTGCAGACTGCACTTGGAGATACATTTTAAGTTGTTGAGATTTTTCGTATTGATTGACCTTTATTTATTGAAGTCATGATTTATTTCTCTTTACTTAAATAAGTTTTTCTCGCCTTAATATAAATTTGTACAGTAGTTGTAGTAGCACTAACAGGGCTCTTTTCTGTAACACAACAGATGACTAGTGAACCGAAAACCATTCCAGGTGACAATCTGAAGAGAGAATGCCACGAGTTTGTCAAGCTGCTGTCAAAGCTTCATGTAAAAAATTATTTTAGTTTATTGCGTAATTCCATGCGTGTTCTTTCATAGATGTCTTCAGTATTAAGTATTGTTGAAACTAAATACAAATAAACAAAAACTACTAAAGAAGGTGTGTACAAACTTTAAACTGGTACTGGATTTACACTGGTTGACTTTACTGGACCTAAAAAAATTATATTATTGTTTATATCCTTTTGAGGATTATTGTAAGTATTGGGCTACTACTATGTCAGTTTGCTGAGACCAGTGTCTTTAAATTTCCTGCTCTCCTCAGAGTCTGGACAGCCCATCTGTGGAAATGGTTTGGTGGAGGCTGGAGAACAGTGTGACTGTGGCTACAGTGATCAGTGTAAAGACAGTTGCTGCTACAGCGCCAACGAGCCAGATGGCAAGAAGTGCACTCTGAGAAGCCCGGCCAAGTGCAGGTACTGTATGTCCTGAAGCTGGAACGCTCACTGCAGGTTTCATGAGCCTTCATGAGATCATACAATCCCTTCTCTGGCTGCATGAGGAAAACCCATAGTACAGGTGAAAGCTCAGAGTGATGTCTTAGATCAATGTAAAGTGCTAACTTTATGATAATTTTTTACAGTGCATTTAGAAAGTAGATGGAAGCCTGCTTTGAGTGGAGCTTGGAACTCCAATCAGGCTTCCATGGGTTTTGCACTGAGGAGAGGCTTTCCGTTTAGCCCGCTCTGCCATAAAGCCAAGATCGGTGGAGGGATGCAGTGATAATTGTCCTTCTAGAACTTTCTCCCATCCCCACACAGGATCTCCAAAACTCAGTCAGAGTGACCATCACATTCTTGGTCACCTATTTAGGCCCTTCAAACCCGATTGCTAAATTTGGAAGAGTCCTGGTTGTGCCACACTCTTGGGAATCTTCAGTGCAATTTATTGTAATCCTGATTCTGGAGCTCTGCAGGCAGTTCCCTAGAAGTGTGTGTTTTTCCAAATCTCCTATCAAGGTGTTAGAAACGTCTCTCGCCAACATTCAAAAGAAACGGGAGGCACTTGAGCACCTGAGCCAACGTAAAACGTGTTTTCTCATTGCTTATTTGATGCCACATTTCTTGCTTGTATACTTTGATATAATCAGGTTGTTGTTTCTTTGTGTTCTTCCTCCACCACAGTCCCAGTCAGGGCCCCTGCTGTACAGCTCAGTGCGAGTTTAAGGGACATAACGAGAAGTGTAGAGACGAATCTGACTGCGCTCTTCAGGGCATGTGCAGCGGAAACACAGCACAGTGTCCCACCTCGACACCAAGGGAAAACTTGACTCTGTGCAATAATAATTTACAAGTCTGCATCCAAGGGGTACGAAATTATTGCGTTGATGATCATTTCTTAGAGGTGGAAAGAGTCATATATTCTACTCAATTAAAAGTTATTTTTTATTATTTATTTTATATATATATATATATATATATATATATATTTTTTTTTTTTTTAAATGTAAGTACAAGCAAAGGGTCTAAAAAAACGGGTCTAAAATATCTACTTAAGTAAAAGTAAAAAAAGTCGCTTATTTAAAATTTACTCCAAGTAAAATTGACAGAGTTACTTTGGGGGTTAGTTATTTAAAATGAATAAATAAATAAATAAATAAAAACTACACTCAATAACTTGAAAAAACTCTAAAATAACTCATAACGTCATGTAGGATGAAAGATATCGCAAATGCAGATTCTGAATTCAGACACCTGCAACTTTCGATGCAAAGGCATTTCGCTCAACTGCATCACTGGCGTCTGCCTTGTTCATCTCTGTCCTCTTTTTCGTGAGTTTAGCTTGTTTATTCTCCGTTTGTTCTCCGTTTATCAATCAGAGCAGTAGTTTCCAATTATTAAAATTTTGGATTTTTTTTTATATGATTTATATTGTAGATAAGTACAAGGAATTTTTTATTTTCATTTTTTTTTTTATGTTTTTATATTTTTCTCCCCATCCTATTTCCTCATGCAGGACAGTCGTATAAATCATTTCCCTGCATGTCGTACTCTGTATGTATGTGTATGTGACAAATACAATTTGATTTGATTTAATTTAATTTGAAGTACTTTAAACAACACACACTTAAATAAAAGTAAAATTAGTTTTTTAAAACAACTTTTAAAAGTAGAAGTACACAAAAAACTACCCAATTACAGGAACGGGAGTGAATGCAAATTGTTACTTTCCACCTCTGTAGTTTGCGCATTAATGTCAGATGTACTCACTCCTAGTGTGTTTCTTCTCTGTTCTTCCTCCCTTCCTTCCTTTGAAGGCCTGCACCGGCTCTATCTGTGAGCGTTATGGGCTGGAGTTGTGCACGTGTGAAAGTAAAGATGGGAAGGATGAGACCGAGTTGTGCCATGTTTGTTGCAGGGAGAAGAGTGAGTGTTGCCCACCAACCCAGACACTGGTGTTAAACATTCTTTTATACGTAGAAACATTTATCTGAAATAAAAAAATCTAATAAAAAAAGGTTAGACTGATAAAACTTTTATATTGTTTCTAAAAAAAAACAAAACAGAATTAGGAGTTTACCAGTAAATCCGGATTGTACACTCAGAAAAAATCTTTTTTTGCTTTCTGTGTGTGTATTAACACACGCATATGCATCCGTCCACAGATCAACCCACCACATGCAAAAGTACCGGGTCTGAGGAGTTGAAAAAGTACTTCAACAAGGAGGTTCTCACTCTGCAGTCTGGATCTCCCTGTAATGACTTTAAAGGCTACTGTGACGTATTTAACAAGTGCAGGCTTGTGGACGCTGATGGGCCACTGGCCAGACTCAAAAAGGCGATCTTTAACCCAGAGTTTTACGAGACCATCGCTGAGTGGATAGTGGTAAATACAGATTTCTAAATTCTCTCTCAGTAATCCTGCAGCGTATTGTGTAGGAATGTTTAATGTGAGTGTTGTGTTACAGGCGTATTGGTGGGCTGTGCTGCTGATGGGTATCGCTCTCATCATGTTGATGGCTGGATTCATTAAGATCTGCAGTGTTCACACGCCAAGCAGCAACCCCAAACTGCCCCCTCCAAAACCACTGCCAGGTAATTCACACATCAAATTACCCCCACCAAAACCACTGCCAGGGAATATACCCATCAAACTACCCCCATCAAAACCACTGCCAGGGAATACACCCACCAAACTACCCCCTCCAAAACCACTGCCAGGTAATACACCCATCAAACTACCCCGACCAAAACCACCGCCAGGGAATACACCCACCAAACTACCCCCACCAAAACCAGTGCCAGGGAATATACCCATCAAACTACCCCCACCAAAACCACTGCCAGGGAATACACCCATCAAACTACCCCCACCAAAACCACTGCCAGGGAATACACCCATCAAACTACCCCAGACAAAACCACTGCCGGGGAATACACCCATCAAACTACCACTGACAAAACCACTGTCAGGTAATACACCCGTCAAACTACCCACGACAAATACACTGCCAGGAAATACACCCATCAAACTAACCCCACCAAAACCACTGCCAGGGAATATAACCATCAAACAACCACCTACAAAACCATTGCCAGGGAATACACCTATCAAACTACCCCCTACAAATCCACTACCTACGTTATATACCCACCAAAGGGGTATTAAACTACTTCCGGTTAGTTTTCTTCTCTACTAGACCCCCATCAATGTACTCAAATGAACGTTTTCTAGAGAAATTTCCATATAGAACTTTTGCACAATTCGACAGTGTAATAAATGTTTCGGCTCTGGTAAACTATATACAGAACATCGGCTTTGGCCTGAAATGACTTTCTGACTTTTCTCTGAATCATAGCCAAGTCATCCTGTGCCACAGTGCAGCTCTGTGCCCCCACTGCAATAAAAATGGCAAGACAAGTCAAGTGAATAATTGAAAATGACTTTTGTTTGAACCTGCTCTCTGAATGCTCGTAATTCTCCAGCTCTTACAGACACCTCGCCCTGCTCACCTTTACCACTTTACTTTCTCTTGCTTCTGTAGGAAAATCGAAGGGCGCTTTTGAGACTTGGACCTGCAATGTAACACAAAAGGCCTCACTAAGGCCTTTTCTTCTTTCCTTCTTCTGTACTTTATCTTCTTTATCTAATTTCTCTCTATGCTCTGTTTCTTTCTCCTTTATATTCAAACTTTTTCCCTCTGGTTTGTCAGTTTCTTCGCCTGCATGGTCTCTGTCTTTTGGGTACTGCATCTTTCTTTCCATTGAAGTTTGTTTCTCATTTTACCTTTGTTTCTCTTCTACATCTGTTTTTCTTATTTCTTCATTCTCTCTTTCCATATTTTTTTACATCTTTTTGTTTGTTTTTCCTTTTTTATATGTAGTTTTTTGGATTGAAAAATAACTTGGCGAATATACTGTAGAATAGAAACAGAAATAGGAACATTTAAAAGTGGTTTGATTCTGTTTACGCTCAGGAAGTATGTGATTTTGTTTCGATCCGGAGGTACAAATACACCACTTCTCATTTTTAGTGAAAAAGGAAAGTGATGTTTAGTTTCATTCAGGAAATAAAGTGTGACACTTTCAAGTTAGGAAGGAAGTGTGGCTTTTTTTTAGTCAGGAAAGAGGTGCAGCTCTATTTTAATCAGGAAGAAAGTCCTAATCTGTTTTATTTAGAAAGAAAGTGCGGCTCTGTTTCAATCAAGAAGGAAGTGCAAGTATTTTTGATCAGGAAAAATGGGAGTCTTCGTTTTTGTCAGGAAGGAAGTGCAGCTCTGTTTAGTCAGGTTGGAAGCGCAGCTCTATTTTAATCAGGAATATAGTGCAGCTTTATTTGAATGAGAAATGAAGTGCAGCTCTATTTAATCAGGAATAAAGTGCAGCTCTATTTAATCAGGAATGAAGTGCAGCTCTGTTTAGTTAGGTTGGAAGTGCAGCTCTATTTTAATCAGGAATGAAGTGCAGCTCTATTTTAATCGGAAATGAAGTGCAGCTCTATTTTAATCGGAAATGAAGTGCAGCTCTATTTAATCAGGAATAAAGTGCAGCTCTATTTAATCATGAATGTAGTGCAGCTCTCTTTTAATTGGAAATGAAGTGCAGCTCTATTTTAATCGGTAATGAAGTGCAGCTCTGTTTTAATCAGGAATGACGTGCAGCTCTATTTTAATCGGAAATGAAGTGCAGCTCTATTTTAATCGGAAATAAAGTGCAGCTCTATTTTAATCGGAAATGAAGTGCAGCTCTATTTTAATCGGAAATGAAGTGCAGCTTTATTTTAATCGGAAATGAAGTGCAGCTCTATTTAATCATGAATGTAGTGCAGCTCTCTTTTAATCGGAAATGAAGTGCAGCTCTATTTTAATCGGTAATGAAGTGCAGCTCTGTTTTAATCAGGAATGACGTGCAGCTTTATTTTAATCGAGAATAAAGTGCAGCTCTATTTTAATCAGGAATGAAGTGCAGCTCTGTTTTATTCAGGAATGACGTGCAGCTCTATTTTAATCAGGAATTAAGTGCATCTCTGTTCAGTCAGGTTGGAAGTGCAGCTCTATTTTAATCTGTAATGAAGTGCAGCTCTATTTTAATCTGTAATGAAGTGCAGCTCTATTTTAATCAGGATTGAAGTGCAGCTCTATTTTAATCAGGAAAAAAGTGCTTTCACTCAGGATAGAAATGTGACTCTATTGGAGTATGTGGTGTACTATGACGGTGTTGTTGTAGGGGAGGCTCAGATCCAGGCACAGATTCAGGGACCAGTTCATTGTTCCAATCATAACGTCTGTCCTCTCCTCCACCTCTCCTTCTGTAGGTACACTGAAGCGGAGGAGAGCTCAGGCTGCGAGTTCTCAGGGTCAACCACAGCGTGCACAGCCGCGCCATTACAGAGAGAACTATCAGATGGGTCAGATGCGCCACTGAGCTCCACACTCTGCCTTGGTTCCTCCTAGTGCCTACAACAGGAAACACTTTACTCCAAAGAGTTACTGAACCAATCATTTAACCCTCTCCATAGAGTTAAAGACCTTACTAAAGCAAACCGGTCTCTCACAGCAAACTTCAAACAAACTGCTCTAATAAAGCAATCATGCTGGCGTCACACCGAAGTCCGACCCCCCCGCGGAGAAGCGAAAACCACTGCTTTGTGTTCCTATGAGGATAGAATTTTTTTTTCTGCCTCACTATAAACGAAGCACCTCATAGTTCTTGTCTCTTTCATTTCTTTAATCAAACCCCCGCCCTTTTATTCGTATTTTCCCCAAACACTGCGATTTTGCTCAGAATGGCATGATGGGGAAGTGCAGATGTTCTACAGTCCGGCACGGCGATGCTCGACGCGCGAGAACTCCTCCTGCACTGGATTTTATCGCCAATGTTATTAAAAAGTTTCTCAACGAAAAGCCGAAGTGTATAAAATGCACGTTTTTTTACGCTCACATTCTCGCTCTCTTTCTCTCTCTTCATTTTCCACAAAATATTTTTTTGGGCATATTCCGATTTTCTTTGCTTCGATTTCGATTGACACTCAGGACAAATTCGGGGGGTGAACCGGGGGAAAAATGCCTAAAGACTCTTGGGTGATGTGGGTTCATTTGTTTTAATCTTTCACTGCATGTCTCTTTTTGTTTTATTGTGTGACTAAGACTGAGAATTTTTTTGTAGTTGAAGTTTCTTCCTGATCTCATGCACTGCTCTGGTTTGAAGACTTGCGTAGTTTAAACAGTAAAATTGAAACATGCTGGTGGGGGAAAAGAATCGGCTTGTGATTTACCTTTAGATGAACAGCCTTTTTTTTTTTTTTTTTTTTTTTACATACATTCAGCTGTGAAAGATTGTAGGACGTGTGCTGTGTGCGGTTTTTTTTTTCTTCTCATTTGAGTGTTGGGTTCACCAGACATCATAACCACATGTTTTAGAATGTCCACTTACACCCAGACCTGTTGGGAGAATTTGGAAAACAAACCAGGGAGACTTTGTGTACATGTTGTGACCACTTTCTATATCAAACACACAATACATATGGTTCAGGAAATAAACCAAGCAGCATCTGAAATCTCAACATTAGTTGTGGAATTCAATTTCTAATAGTTTTCTAAAAAAAAATTTAGAATGAGTTGCTCAAATTTTGATTATAATCCTTGAATACACCTGCGTTTGAGATGCGGTCCGGGAAAACATCAACACTTTCTTCTTCCATGCAGAAGGGCTACTACAGATTTCCCCCATACTGTACAGTATGAATGTCTTTCTATGTAACCCTTTATTCTGTAGACCATGTGGAGGAGATGTGAGTTTAGAAACCCTTGTGAACAATGAGCAGAAGGACACAGTATGGCTGATTTCCAGCCTCCAGGTCCAAAGTAGACGGCTCCTAGACGGGTCAGACGTCTGATGGTAATTTCAGATATAATACACATTTTAAGTAACCCCCTTTTTTTCTTCTTGTAGCAGCTTATTGAAAGGTCCATCTCTCTTCATGGTTCTCCTTTACAGTACGGTGTATTAGTGGGCAGGTCATGTGATTGCTCGTTCACAAGATGAAACGTGATGAACACTCGAATTCTGCTCATCAGGTGTTGCAGGACACTGGCTGGTCATAGTGTGAACTTAAATACTTAGATTTTATCTCCTCATTCTTGGTCTCTCTTGTGGTAAAGTAGTGGTGTTTTGGGTTGGGAATATGGGTAATTTGGTGGTGGTGACGGGGAAGTTCTGATCGTGAAGACTTTTTAATTCATACCTGTCGATTATTTCGGGTCTCGCTTCACAGGTATAATCGGAACGTGCAAAAACGCACATTATGACTAATACTAATGTTTGATTTTAATGCCCACTGTGTTTTATACAGTACACTTTCTTTAGTTGTTTTCATTTTTCGTTGATTTATTTTTCCTCCCTTAAATGACATACTTGCTTATTTTTTTCTTTTCATACGTGCTCAATTAAAACTTTTTACTAAAAATGCAGTGTTGTGCAAAGATGTACTTTTTTTTTTTTTTTTTTTTTTTTTTAAAACCTGAAATACATTAATAAAAGAAAAAGATTGTCAATTTCTCAATACACAATTTATTCATATTAATAAAAACAATTGAAAAAAAATAAAGAGAGACATTTCAGCACGCTGTTTGTTCACACGGTCGGGGGGGACGTGGGGGACGTTCTTTCCAGGAAGACGTTGGCTCACTGGTTTTGGAGGTTGTCTGGATTCATCTAATGTCCACTGTTTTGAGGGAGAGCTTACATTAACCACTGCAAAATGGTATGGTATATTATATATGTCCAAAAGTATCGGGACACCCGACTTCACTTCGCTTCTTTCTCCCACACACACACACTTGGAGTCACACAATTGAAATGTACCCTTCACTTGATCTAGGAGACCCAAACCTGTTCCAGCATAATGATGCCCCTGTGCACAAAGTCAGCTCCATGAAGATACATGGGTTGGTGTGGAAGATCTGCTTTAGAGCTCAGACCCTCAACCCTATTGAACAATGGATATGAACGTTGACTGCACCCCAGAATCTCCATACGTTCTAGTAGAACATTTTCCAAGAAGGGTGGAGGTTATTATAAGAGCAAATGGAGACTAAATGTGGAATGAGATGTTCAAAAAGCACAATCTATTGTTTAGGTGTCCACAAACTTTTGTTTATGTAGTTAAATTATTGCTGTGATTCGTACGATTTATTGATCTGTCTTGGTCTTGAATTCATAGACCCGTATTTTCTCCAAAAAGATTTAGCTTTTGTTGAATTATCTGTTTATTAGAACATTTAGATTTTTACAAATAGATGAAACCTCAAATGAAAATCCTCAAATTTTGTCTGTGCTGAAAAGTTTATACTAATCAAAAGTATTTCTCGTCAGCTTGAAAACGATTTTTCTCCTGAAGTCCAGCTTCCACACTTCACCTGAGCTTTCTTGTGATTTAGATTAATGAAATGGGATCTTAATACACCTGGGACTCGAACAGTAACTTCTTCTGGGTCACGTCAGCCTCAACCTCAGGAGGTCCAGTTGTTGTTTTTTTGTTATTGTTTATTTTTGTTTTGTTTTTTTACACACTTACATTACAATGTCATGTGTGCGCAAGCGCAAAATATCCCCTGCGCTGTCCTTCAGCCATGTGACCTCACGCTCTCCGGCTTTTCTCGCCTTTCATCACAGCGAACAAACAGCTTCTCCTCAGAGGGTTGGAGAGACACTGTGTCTTCTGACTGAGCACAAAAAGAGGTTCTGTGGAGAAAAGAAGAAATGAAAAAGGTCACAGGGCTAAAGCTGATCTCAAACCATCTCTGATCTGAAACTGTCTCTGATCTTAAATATCTTTTGATCCTAAACCATCTTTGATCTTAAATATCCTCTGATCTTTAATACTCTCTGATTCTAAACCGATTCTGATCTTAAACTGCCTCTGATTTTAAACTGTCTCTAAACCATCTTTGATATTAAAACTCCTCTGATCCTAAACCATCTCTAATTCTAAACCCTCTCTGATCTTAATTATCTTTGATCCTAAAATGCCTCTAATCCAATATCAATTCTGATCCCAAACTGCTTCTGATCTTAAACTGTCTCTGATCATTAACCCTCTCTGATCTTAAGCTGTCTTTGATCTTAAACCATATCTGATCCAAAACCGATTCTGATCCTAAACTGCCTCTGATCCAAAACCGATTTTGATCTTGAACAACTTTTTATTTTAAAGCTCCTGACCTTAAACTGCATCTGATCCTAAACCTTTTTTGATCTTAAACCGCCTCTAATTCAAAACCGGTTCTAATCCTAAACGAATATATATAACTTTTATAATACTGCAGTTCAAATATAAATGGGAATTACCTTGAACTATTCTTGTTAGAGTGTGTGTGTGTGTGTGTGTGCGCGTGTGTACGCACGCGCGCTATGACTGTAGTTCATTGCTAATGAACAGATTAATTGAAAACATTTATATTTCATACAATTATATTCCACTTTTCTCACATTTTGCTACAAAAAATAACCGATATTGTCCACATATATATCAGTAAACCGGACTGAACGCGTTCTATAATCCATACCTGAGCGCTAAATTGAAATACAGTGTATGAAAAAGTAGGGCTTAATGTATCCACGAGGGGGCGCTGTATAAATGGATCTGGACTTTTTTTTTCACATTTCCTTTTTACACCTTACAGATAGGGATTAATCTTTCTCTTCAGGTTGGACATATTGTAAGGGTGCGAATAATTTAGAAATAAGAAAGCAAAAGCAAAATGCACTGCAAATGTAAAGAAATGCAGCAATATTGATGACTTCGCTTTTTATATGATACGTCACTGGAAAAATTCGCATATCAAAGTTTTTCAACATTTTTCTATTCCTTGAAATTTGCAGTTTATGTACAATCTGTTGTGCAGCTCTATATTTCTCTGTATTTTCATTGACTGCTGTTTTACCTCTGCTGTGTCTCCCCAGCTTTGACCCGAATCCTGCTGATGGTGATCTGCGGCCCATCCTCCTTGCTCACCCATGGCATGATAGTCTTCACTTTGCTCCACATATTGGTCCACAGTGTTCCTGCTTCCCAGGTGAGGTGGATCATTTTCAGGTCTCCGATGTCCGAGTCGACAGTGATGAGGAAGGTGTGAGTCTTGTTGCCTGAGACTTCCTTTACTCTGAGAGGTGCACATGGTGTAAAAGAGACATGTTTAATCAATATGTTAATAACTCATTGGATTATCGCATTCTGACTGAAGGATCGATTTCAGAAAATAATTTACATTTATGGTATTTGGCAGACGCACGCTTATCCAGAACAAACCTCTAAAGTGCTTTAAAGTCTCATCAGTGGAGGGATAAGTGGTGCAGTGGTAGAGGATGGGGTGATGAGTAGAGCAGTGGTAGAGGATCGAGGGATGATTAGAGCAGTGGTAGAGGATGGAGGGATGAGTAGAGCAGTGGTAGAAGATGGAGGGATGAGTTGAGCAGTGGTAGAGGATGGAGGGATAAGTAGAGCAGTGGTAGAGGATGGGGGGATGAGTAGAGCAGTGGTAGAGGATGGGGGGATGAGTAGAGCAGTGGTAGAGGATGGGGTGATGAGTAGAGCAGTGGTAGAAGATGAAGCGATGAGCAGAGCAGCGGTAGAGGATGAAGGGATGAGTAGAGCAGCGGTAGAGGATGGAGGGATGATTAGAGCAGTGGTAGAGGATATGCGAGGTTTTGGTTTTGTATGGGAGCATGTTTTAAATCTGATGCAGTAGCTACAGGAGGCCAGTGGAGGGAGCTCAACTTTTACTTGAATTTGGTTCGGATCATTTATTCAGGTGTTTTGTTTCTACAGGGTTAATCTGGTGACACTATGGGGATAAAAATGTAGTTTTTTTTAGCTGTACTATTCCTTTAACTGGCCTTGGCCATATCTGGGATGATACCTGCTCCTGATATACAGTACAAACAGTGTGTGATGCAACCGCTATTTACGTGAGGAAAGAAAACCACTTGCATGTTATGTAAAGGTTGTGGAGGTATACAGTATAGACGTGCAGGAAAGCTGAGATTGCGCTCTGTAGGTTAGAATAAGGGCGGACGTACAGGGTGATCGGCAGGGTTTCGCTTTCCTCCAGAGTGCCGGTGAGTTTGACGGTGAGAGAAGGATCGATCTTTTCAAAGCGAGTAGAGAGCTGGATCCTAAACTGAAAGTGGTTCACTGAAAATGAACAGAAAACCAAAGATGTTAATAATAAAAAGTGAAAATTCGCTTCAAGGCAGAGTTTCCGCGGTTTCCTTCTCCACTCGTCCATGAAACAAAAATTCACTTTTAAACACTTTGCTGTTTTTCCTGCACACTTTTCTAATGGCAGTTTGATTTCTGATGTTTAGTTTATTGTCACAGTGTAACCAATAGGAAGTTCTGGATTCCTGGTGGTACAGACGCTTTAATCCAACATATGGAACCCAGTTAAAGTTCTTGCTTAATTAAATCCAAAAACGTCTGTAGAACTAAACTCTCCAGCCACTAAAAGGTGATGGTTTTAGATATGTGCACACTTACAACATACTTACGTTTGTATGGCATAATCGAGCGGGTTTTGAGATACAGTCTCTTGCTGGTGTTTGTTCGGACCTTCTTGATGTCGTAGCCGAGAGTGTTGCAGCGGTTTTTGCGGCAGTCTAGACAGACGCCCTTGTTAAATGCTTTGTTGTCTCTGCATTTGTAGGCCATGATCTGTTTGTCTCTATTCAAGAGAGAGTCAATAAAAAGATGCACAGCTCGCTCATGGGCACACTTGACTGTCTGCTGGAAACCTGCAGGCAGACAGAGGGACAGTTAGACAGACAGACAGAGAGCCAGACAGACAGAGAGCCAGACAGACAAACAGAGACAGATAGACAGCAATGCAAAGACAGACAGACAGACAGACAGACAGACAGACAGACAGACAGCAATGCAGACAGACAGACATATACAGACAGGCAGACAGACATATTGACAGACTGACAGACAGACAGACAGACACATACAGACAGACAGACAGACAGACAGACAGACAGACAGACAGACAAATACAAACAGACAGGCAAGCAGAGATACAGACATAAACATGGAGAAAGAACATCTTATTTTATTTATCATCATTATCGTCTCTGAAAATGTCAGTTCTTATTTACCCACAATGCTTGCCTGAAAATGATGATGTACTGCACTATTTCTGCATTACAGTTGCTTTATCTTTGTATTTATTTTCTCACTGCCTCATTAAAACATCCTGTCTGTCACATGACTCGTTTTCTCTTTGATTTTAGAAATCTGAAGCACGATGTCCGGCTCATCCATTTCACAGAAAAGTGTATTTTGACAGCTTTCAGGCGTGAGCTCAGCAGGGTGGACGGATCAGTGCTGCATTTGGGATGATTAAGATTTGTGCTTGACAGCTTCTTTTATGCCTGTGAACCAAGTTGTCAAATCCTTCGTTTTTCATCATGATGGGAATTCGTGGCGTATTTTATTTATTTATTTTTTTAAAGATGCCATTTAATCAATTTTAGTAGAACACTTCCACCAAGCCGTCGATTCTGCCTCTCTACAGATACTCATCAGATACTCCACTGATCTGTTATTTAATCACTGTTGATGCTTACCCATGAGGCCGTACTGAGAAAGATGGGCGTAGAGGTTCTGAACGTGCAGGTGGCACCCGGGCTGAAAGGATCCTCCGTTGGGGTAGAAGTCATAGTGGGCGACTGGTTGTCTGATGCCCACGCTGAGCCCAATGTGCTGCTGGGTGAATGTGTGAATGGCGTCTACGAACCTGGCATCGTCTGGGGAGAGTCTGTCTGTAGAGGACATGCCTTCAAACAGTGGGCCTGCTGGGTCTAGGCCTATATACACACACACACACACACACACACACACACACACACACACACACACACACACACACACACACAAAAACATTTCAAGAAAACTGCTATTGATATTGCATGATATTACAGTTGTATTATATTACATATTCATATTGCCTTGTCTTATATATTCATATTATATTCACTAATAGTTTTAAGCGCTTCTACATTAGAAATATCTCCACTTAATCAAAAAAGGCATATTTTTGATCATCCCAAATGTCCATTACTGTACGTTCAAAAATGATTCAAGAGTAGTTTAGTGGTTAAGGATCTGGGTCAATGATTATAAGTATTAGGATTCAAGCCCCAGCAATGCAGAGCTGGGGGCCCTTGAGCAAGGCCCTTAACCCTATTTGCTCCAAGTGTGCTGTAGAATGGCTGACCCTGGATATGCAACAATTGCAGGGAGGTGGCAGCTCTGGGTTAAAGCTCTGAGTTACTGAACAGAAGGTTGTGGGTTCAAGCCATGGAATTGCCAAGCTGCCACTCTTGGGGCCCCTGAGCAAGGCCCTTAACTCTCAGTACTCCCAGGGCGCTGTATCATGGTAGACCCTTCCTAACATCACTGAAAGAATTTCACTTCGCTGTAAAGTACATGGGACAAGTATAAAAAAACACACCCTTCTATTCAGATAAATTGATCTATAAATATGTTTCTCTCACCTGTGATTCTTCCCAAAATCCTCCCTGAGGCGGCTAAATTACTTCCAGCAAATCCTGCGATGTGAGCGCCCAGACTGTACCCGATAAGATGAGCGTTACCTACAGGAAACTGGGTGAGATCCTGAAAACGGAAATGGCAGACTGATGATTTTATACACAGTATATATGTTTGTATTGCGTTCTTTGAAAGCATAAACTCTTACTTTTGTTAGATTGTCTCACCTCGAGCCACATGAGCAGCCGGGCGATTTCCTGCCCCACCACTCGTGTGTTCTGAACAGCGATGGGATAGTGTTGCTGTGCCAAGGTCAGCCAGTCACTGACCACAATGTTAATGTTTTCGTGTGTGCTCTTAAGTGCAGAGGCAAGTCGTGTGATCCAGCTTTCTATCATCCCGTCCATCTACAGTCACAAAACAGATCGGGTTATTTACTGTCAACTTTAGCCTTGTTCTCGTGCTTGAAACTGGGCATGAAAGACTGTAGGGGTTTACGGGATCCTGATTTATTGTAGTCTTACTGAACGCAATAATATTCAACATGCTTATTGCAGACACCCTGATACTCTCCATAATGTCACCCTTATTACTCTGATCATCTTCTCCTGACGTCTCCTCGCTTTATACCTACACGTTATGGATAAATGTATTAGGACACCCGATTTTTGATTCTTCAAACTGTTCCCACAAAATTTCCCTTAGGAGACCCAGACCTTTTTCCAGCATGACAATGCCCCGGTGCACAAAGCCAGCTCTATGAACATAAACTTTACATGGTTTGGAGTTAAACATCTTGAGTGACCTGCTATAGAGCTCTGACCTCAACCCTACTGAGCAATTTTTGGGATGAACCTACATCTGAATGAGAACAAAACTTCAGACGGTAGTGGGGAGGTGGTAGCTCAATGGTTAAGATGTTGACCCTCTCATTAGAAGGTCATGAGTTCAAATGCATGCACTATTGCATTTACTTTAGTATTTCTCTCTGAATGCTATTCTTGCATATTGCAGTATGGATGCCACTGTTTCTATTGAGTTAAAGAACACATTTGAACACTACTTGTACCTCTAATTAAGCTGCATAGGAATTAAAAGCATATTTGATTTGCATCATTGTGATAATAAAATGTAATATTGGGATGTGAACATCTGTGGTTTTATTAAGCTAATAGAAGCAGAGTAATCTGTTGCATCAACTAAAACAGGTTTAATATTTCCTCAATTCAATTTGGCCCCAATTTCCCAAAATCCATGAGCTGCTTAATGACTGGAAAGATTGGAACAGACCCTCGAGACTACAACCCCCAAAAAAGTGATAAATGAATCGATTCGAATTTTTTGCACGGTAAATATTTAGTATCGAACACATTTCAGTATGTAATCCGATTCTAATCTGTATATACTGTGCTGCTAATTTGAATTAATTTCATTGTATTGTAATATTTCCCTGCTGATCATGAAGTCTCGTACCGACCATCCATGGATAATGATGACCAGCGGGTGGCTGGTGTTGAAGCTGCAGGACTGCAGGGTGTGGGCTTGAAAGAGCTCGATAGTACAGGAGTCCTCCATATCCTTCCCATGAGTATACATCCTGAACATGGATTTGGGCTTATAGTGTGTCTTTGTCTTCAACCCGAACACCTCTGGAACAGATTCAAACACACACTGAACTTCCTGCTGATGATTACTGTCATTTTTATAGAGTTTTCCTTTGATTCTTTAGTAAATGTTAATATAATTCTACACTGATATTCATTTTTCACCACTACCATTTGCATACGTGATGGATGGATGGATGGATGGATGGATGGATGGGTGGGTGGATGGATGGATGGATGGATGGATGGATGGATGGATGGATGGATGGATGATAGATAGATAGATAGATAGATAGATAGATAGATGGATGGATGGATAGATAGATAGATAGATAGATAGATAGATAGATAGATAGATAGATAGATAGATAGATAGATAGATAGATAGATAGATAGATTAAGAATAAGAATAAGAATATAAATATATAATTGGGCTGTCAAAATTAACATGTTAAAACCGTGAAAATTAACAAAACAAATTAATTTAAATGGAAACGCATGAAAACATTGCAAAAGTTCCGTTTGGTGTCTTTGATGATTTACGTAATTTAAAACATTATAATTACCTTAAAACATTTGCAAGAATATTTTGTGTTCATGCTCTATGTTGAGTTCTCAGTTCTCAGCTCTCAGTTATGTACACACACACACACACACACACAAGCACACACACACACATAACTGAGTAATATAAAGATATCAGGATATTCAGGATATATTTGTTCATTTTATCCACCTTGATTATGGAAAATAAAGAGAGAAACCATGTATACAAAACTACTGCATTCCCACAACAATCACTGGCTGCATTGCAGACATCAGACAGTACATCAGACAGACATGGTCCCAGAGAAGCAGATATGAACTTTGGTATCTTTTTTGGTTTTGTGGGCTAAATTACAGTCAGCTTGTGTTTTTGCCTCATAAATCTGATCTCTAAAAATCAGAACTGGATATTCCTTGATGTTCCTTGACTATGCATTTAAAGAGATTTCTTTACTAGAGTTTGCTAAAAAGAGGTATAGGGACCAGAATATTGGGACACCTGCTATATGTCTTCCAGCCGTATGTGGTTCTTTTGGATGCACACCATTGTATAGGACGTTTTTTTGGATGCGGAAGAATTGAATTTTCCCTTCACCTGAGAAAATGACCAAAACCTGTTCCAGAATGATCATGCCACAAGGTTCAAATCCAGCTCCATGAAGATATGCAAGTTACAATTTTAGCATCACTAAGCAGGGGCCTCTGCTGGGCCCTTGATCAAGGCCCTTAACCCTCAACTGCTCAGATGGAAGTCACTCTGAATAAGGGCGTCTGCCAAATGCTATAAATGTTAATATTGTTGGAGTGAAGCTCTTAAGTGGCCTGCTAAATAACTGAACCCCAGTCTTATCGTCGGGTCTCTGATACTATAAACTAGTATTCTGCTTCGATTTTGGAGAAGTGAAAGCTCAGTAGTTAAGGATCTGACCGGGAGGTCAGGGGTTCAAGCCCCAGTATCACCAAGCTGTCATTTATTTAGTGCTCCAGAGATGCTGTAAAATGTCTGATCCTGTGCTCTGACCCTTGCCTCCTATCACCACTGGCATATGCAAAGAAAGAATTCTACTCTTCTATAATGTCCATGTGACAAGTATAAAGCCCCTCTGTTTTCTTACACAAATGGCGCTGACTTCTCCTTCCTTTTTCCTCCACCACAAATCAACTTCCAGATATGATACAGGCCCTAATACACCTGAACTATGCCTTGCAACTGTTGTATTGCATTAAAAAACAGGCTATATTATTAGGTGCTCACTCACCTGCTCCATTTCCTCTTGATCTTCTGCCATCACACAGGCATGAGGTGAGGATCAGGATGGACAGCACGCTGAGCACATGCATGTTGATCCAATAGACTTGTTTGCTAGTCCAATGACTAATGGCAGTTTTTTTATATAATATCTATCTATCTATCTATCTATCTATCTATCTATCTATCTATCTATCTATCTATCTATCTATCTATCTATCTATCTATCTATCTATCTATCTATCTATCTATCTATCTATCTATCTATCATCTATCTAGGTGCATTAGTCATCCTCTCATGAGAGAAGAAGAGAGGGGCAGAGGTGAACATGTCCCAAACTTAAAGCGACATCGGGCTGCTCTATGCAAATTCATTAGATTAGGGACTGCGACTGGGAGGGTCTCGGATGCAAAGGTGCTTCATGAGAATGCTCCATGTGTTGCAACTGTGCATTGCAACACCTTTGGGAGGAGTGGAGAAAAATGTAAGGACAAAGAATTTCTGTTCGAAATATTTTTATTACGCACGCACATTTTGAATTAAAGTTCTCTGTACTAAAGGCAATGGTTTGTGACTGTGGAAAACTGTGGCAGTTTTGTAGGCTGATAATCAGGTCTGAAGTGAATGAACTGCACTAAGATCAATAATTCTAACCTCAGTGACTTCCTTCGTGCTACTGAGTTAGATATTACTGATACATGATACTGATATACAGTATATATACAGCTACCGTATTTTTCGGACTTTTTTCCCACGTTTTGAACCCCGAGGCTTAAACAACGAAGCGGCTAATTTATGAATTTTTCCTGGGTTTTTCCCGGTTTCACAAACTTCAAGCCAAAAAACTGAACCCCATAACATTAGACCAATGACATTTCCGAAACGAAAAAAACGCACCTCACCTGTGTTCTGAGCTGCACGGCATCGGGAGAAAAAACGTTTTCCCGAGAGAAATAGTTGTAAAAGGAAGGAGGAAGACAGTGAACAATGACTTTCTTGGTCGGCTACTGTTTAGATACAAGCCGTTGTAATGTGTTGAGTCTGGGTGAAGGGAGAGCTCGCTAACTCCAGTTACAACAGAAATCATATAAGCACAGACAGGTTTCCAAAACTCGTGTTTTTTATTTTTCTTGGCAACAGCGTTACGGGTTAGTCAAAGAAACTTAGAAATCAGCATCAGAAAATAATAAGGACATATTCCTCGGTCTTGCACACATGCAGTAATACTGGAAGAATGCAGTGCCAGGCTATTCCCAAAATACCGCTCTGCTCTTAAAGGAAGCGCAACATATTTCACCTATTACACTGTGTAACAGACACTGTCTCTCATTAAAGCCTGTGTAAAGTTAATTAGTTTCAGTGTAGACACCTGCGGCTTATAGACGGCTTATTTATGTTCAAATTACAAATCTTTGTAAAATTCAGTGGCTTATATATGGGTGCGCTTTATAGTCCAGAAATTACGGTATATATATAATCTGAGTTTCCCTCATTTCCCCCTTTTTTTTAAATTATTAATAAACTCAAAAACAATTCCAGAGAAAAAAAAAGAAACTAGTCGCTGTGGCTTCTCACTCTGTACTGGAAATAGTTTTTTGCGCATGCAAAAAACCCACAAATCTTATTTTCAGGTGTTCACAAACTTTTGTCCATATACGTGGTGTATATGCAAAAAATCTAAGCCTTCCAAAATGAAATGTAAAGCAATATGAAGGACATCAAATAATTGACTTCACTCTTCTGGGAAGATGTTCTACTAGATTTTGGAGTTTGCTTGTGGAGATTTCAGACATAAGTAAGTAGGTGAGGTGAGGAGGTCTGGGGTGCAGCTTTTTAATTCATCACAAAAGTGCTCAATGGGTTCGAGGTAAAGGTTCGATAGCAGAAGATTTTTCACTCCACCCCATGTAAAGCAGATCTTCATGGAGCTGATTGTGAGTACAGGGGCATTGTCATGCTGGAACAGATTTAGTTCAAGTGAAGAGAAAATATCATGCTACCAAAGACGTCCCAATACGTCCCGATACGTTTATCTATATAGTGTATATAATGAGGAAATTGAGTAACATATTAATGATGCTGATGGTGTTTACTGGATTAATATTTCCTTTAATTATTTTTCGCTATTAGTTCTTGTATTTCTGCTGATTCTGATACAAACCTCCATAAATTCTCATTATACAGAACTTTCTGAAGCTTGTAGCTTTTTAATTTAAAATAGAAAACGTGTGTATACATTTATTTTTGGGAATATTCCATTTTCGAAGTTGCAAAATAGCCTTTTTATGTTGGAACTTAAATACTAGAATCTTATCGGGTCAAACCAGAAGAGCAAACAGAGCCTTTCCAAACACATGCTGCATTTCTGGCTCCTCTACAGTTTACCCCATGGTAGTTTCTTCAACTGAAGGTCTTGCTTTTGCTTATTAAAGACTGATGCTTGGGTTGTTCTGGGTGCATAATCATTAGAAACACCTAATGCATTTAAGTATTGCATTAAAACGTGAAATTTTTACAGCACGTTATGTTTAGCTGGACAGCAGTTTTACTTTGGGAACAGACACGTAATGAACTTCCAAACATTGGATCACTGTGACACAGATTAGTGAGCAAACAATACCACTGGATCAGGTGCCTGGGGTCGGTGTGGTCCGTGTATTTTCAGAATATATTCCATCATAAAAATATATATTATAATATATAAACTATTATCAATTTATGTAAAATTGCATTCCATGAGTCAGATTTTTTGTGTTCAACCAGAAATGGTCATTTATTTATTTATATTTTACATTAGAAATTTCAGAAGATACAATCGGCAGATCATTAAACTATACATGGTTTAAAAAAAGATAAAAATAATAATAATAATAGGTAAATGTACTGAATGAATGTGCGTGTACACACACACACACACACACACACACATTCATTCACTCTCACACACACATACACTCACTCACTCACTCACTCACACGTGTGTGTGTGTGTGTATGTGTGTGTGTGTGAGAGAGAGTGAATGAATGTGTGTGTGTGTGAATGAGTGTGTGTGTGTGTGTGTGTGTGTGTGTGTGTGAGTGTATGTGTGTGTGTGTGAGTGAATGAGTGTGTGTGTGTGTGTGTGTGTGTGTGTGTGTGTGTGTGTGTGTGTGTGTGTGAGTGAATGAGTGTGTGTGTGTGTGTGTGTGTGTGTGTGTGTGTGTGTGTGTGTGTGTGTGTGTGTGTGTGTGTGTGAGTGAATGTGTGTGTGTGTGAATGTGTGTGTGTGTGTGTGTGTGTGTGTGTGTGTGTGTGTGTGAGTGAGTGTATGTGTGTGTGTGTGAGTGAATGAATGTATGAGTGAGTGAATGAGTGAGTAAATAAAGTGTGTGAGTGAATGATTGAGTGAATAAGAGACTGAGTGATCGAGTAAATGAGAGATTGAGTGAATAAATGAGTAAGTAAATAAGAGACTCCGTGAATGAGTAAATAGGTGTGTCAGAATGAACGAGTGAATGAACGAGTAAATGAATGGATGAATGGATGAGAGTAAATAAAAAAACGAGTGAATAAATGAGTGAGTGAGTGAATAAATCAGAGACGGAGTGAATATGTGAGTAAATAAGTGTGAGAATGAACGAGTGAATGAACAAACAACAAACGAATGGATGGATGAATGGATGGATGGAAGGATGGATGAGAGTAAATGAGAGAATGAGCGAATGCATGAGTGAGTAAATTTTAGTAGCTGATGGAATGTAATTATTTTTCCTGAATCCAGTTTCATTTTAATTGTCACAAATGATTTCATTTATAATAATTCACTCATCAAACTTTCGCTATACTGTGAAAATATTGTTCCACTTAACATCGAGGTTCAGTGTCTTCAGGCAGCAAAAATCCCACCATAATATTCAGATAATATTTTATACTTTATAAGTCGGTCCTTAAAAAAAATTCTAATTCATTGTCATTTACTTCAAAATAAACCTTTTTTTTTTATCTCATCACTGCTACTATAAATCTACTACCAACCTAAAGAACAACAAAAAACAGATGAACAGAAAGTGTCCTGATTTGTCTCCTGTCTATTTCATGTTGATCATTTCATACTTGTCCTTCACATTGTTTTTCTCCTCATGCTTTTTTTCTGGCTCGACGTGGTGTAGCTCGATCAGCAGGTAGTAGATCATTGCACCCAAGACTCCTCCCACCGTCGGACCAGCGACTGGGATCCACCACCAGTGGTCTGCGGCTCTGAACACCACAACACACACCAATCAGCATCACTACACACATGAAAACACATCATGGTCAACATGCACAATCAGAGGTTTGTCTATTTTGCGGATTTTGTATTTGCTCCACTGATCAAGGTTTTGAACTCGCACGCAGTGTCATGTTGGGACATGCGGAGGAGTTTGTTTGAAGAAAAGCTTATCTGGCAGTTTGACACAAACAGTAAGGAGAACAGACCACAGTCACACAACGATCAAACACCAGAGTCCAAACAACTTACGTTATGTTTTTATAGCTTCATCCAGGAGGCAACAGATGGAAAGAATTTATATAAACTAAAGTTTGTGGGCACCTGACCATAAAATTGTGTTCTGGGAAGATGTTCCACTAGATTTTATGGAGATTTGTGCTCATTCAGCCACAAGGGTACTGTCAGGAACTGATAAAGTTGAGGTGAGAAGTTAAGTCAAGTCAAGTCAAGTCAAGTTTGTTTGTATTGCGCTTTTCACAACAGACGTCGTCCCAAAGCAGCTTTACAGAAATCAACAGTTAAGGTGAATGGTGTGTGTTTATCCCTGATGAGCAGCCGTGGCGACTGTGAGAAGGAAAAACTCCCTTAGATGTTATGAGGAAGAAACCTTGAGAGGAACCAGACTCAAAAAGGGGACCCATCCTCATTTGGGTGACATCAAGAGTTTGTTCATAACAAACACCAATAAATGGGAAACGTACTTACGTTTCTATGGTAACCTTGCACACACATATTCGACCATGAGTGACAAAAAGAAACAATTCAGAGGAACATCGAAAGTTTCCGAATGAGTGGATGAAAACATGTGCGTTTATTGAAAGCTCTGGTGATCTGCTCCGGCTGGTTTGCACAGAACATATTTTTTCTGTCAAAAAATCAAACGTTGAGAGACATTCTGAAATCTGACAGATGAGAGTTTGAACATTTGCATACAATTAAACGACCAGTTGTTTGTTGAACCAAACTACAAAGCTATTAGCAAAACAACGCAAAGCCAGAAGTCGCACTAATTGTGAGAATCCTGAATATTAGCTTTTTCTGTGACGGATGTGTAATGAAGTTTTTTTTTATGAAGGTTTGATTAAAAGCCTGTAAGTAGTATAAAAGAGATGGAAATGTTTGTTTGAAGGCCCCAGTTTAAACGCTGCTCTTTGATCTTCACACGCACTTAACTTGTGTTGCTGCATATTTGATTTATTTATTTTGTATTGTTTTTGGGCCTGAATAAAACTGTAATTGAAATGTTATTTTCTTAATAATAGTAACATTTTTCCCAATTGCTCTTTAAAACATGTATTCATGCACTTGCTCAACATGTGATCGCCAAAAAAAATCTGGCTCTTCTGCGAAAAAAGGTTCGCGACCCCTGTTCTAGAGGAACATCTCCCCAGAAGAGTGGAGGTAAATGTGGAACCGGATGTTCGAAAATTACATACGAAATTTATGATCAGGTGTCCACATATTGTATAATGTCAAGAATACTGGTAAAGAATATGGTGAATTCTGTTGAGAGCGCCCTCTGCTGGCCGCATTAGTCGTTTCACCAACATTCTCATAGTCTTCAACTTTATTTATACTTGTTTTAGTGCGACTCTTGTGCAACATTTATAGTATAGTATAGTATAGTATTGTATAGTATAGTAGAGTATAGTATAATAGAGTAGAGTAGAGTAGAATATAGTATAGTATAGGGGTGTATAGTATAGTAGAGTATAGTGTAGTATAGTATAGTATAGTATAGTATAGGGTTGTATAGTAGAGTAGAGTAGAGTAGAGTATAGTATAGTGTAGTATAGTATAGTAGAGTAGAGTATAGTAGAGTATAGTATAGTAGGTATAGTAGAGTATAGTGTGGTATAGTAGAGTATAGTATAGGGTTGTATAGTATGGTATAGTAGAGTAGAGTAGAGTATAGTATGGTGTTGTATAGTATAGTAGAGTAGAGTAGAGTATAGTGTAGTATAGTATAGTATAGTATAGTATAGTATAGGGTTGTATAGTATAGTAGAGTAGAGTAAAGTGAGTATAGTGTGGTATAGTATAGGGTTGTATAGTATAGTATGGTATAGTATGGTATAGTATAGTATAGTATAGTATAGGGTTGTATAGTATAGTAGAGTAGAGTAAAGTAGAGTATAGTGTAGTATAGTATAGTATAGTATATGGTTGTAGAGTAGAGTAGAGTAGAGTGAGTAGAGTAGAGTAGTATAGTATAGGGTTGTATAGTATGGTATAGTATGGTATAGTATAGGGTTGTATAGTTTAGTAGAGTAGAGTAGAGTAGAGTAGAGTATAGTATAGGGTTGTATAGTATAGTATAGTATAGTATAGTAGTATAGTATAGGGTTGTATAGTAGAGTAGAGTAGAGTAAAGTAGAGTATAGTGTAGTATAGTATAGTATAGGATAGTAGAGTAGAGTAGAGTATAGTATCGTATAGCATAGTATAGTATAGTATAGGGTTGTATAGTATAGTAGAGTAAAGTAGAGTATAGTGTAGTATAGTATAGTATAGTATAGTATAGTAAAGTAGAGTATAGTGTAGTATAGTATAGTATAGTATAGTAGAGTATAGTGTAGTATAGTATAGTATAGTAAAGTAGAGTATAGTGTAGTAAAGTATAGTAAAGTATAGTATAGTGATATTTGTATCTCATTGCTACAGATAGGTCTTGATGATATGTGATGTGGCTGTTTATCTTTGAGGAACTCTGTGTTCTTCTGGTGGGTGATTAGAAGACCAGACAGACCACTTTGAATGCAGTAAGTCTAGAGAGTCAAACCAGTATGAACTGAATTTCAAAGGAATGTTCCAAAAATCTTGTAGAATCCAAAAAATCAGGCTGTTTAAACAGCAAAAATAGGCTTTTCTCAATATTGTTTAAATGTTTCTAATAAAGTGCTCAGCGAATATATGTTTTAAATGTGACATCTTAAATGTTATTGGATGAATTGGGCTGAACTTATATATATATAATTATAACCAAATATATAAAAATGTATAGTCCAATTCATAAAAAGGAAATTATCACCTAAAAATCTTATCAAGCTCCAAATTTAAGAGTTGGATTCATTTTTTTTCCTCACTTAACCATTATCCTGAGAAATAGTTTACGTTTTACCCAAATGGTCTTGCTGGCTAATTTGTTTATAAGCCAGCTGTGTTTCTTCAAAAAGTTAATAATGCGCTAAGGTTATAGCGATAGAGTGAAGCTGAATATCATCTCTGACGTAAGGAATTAGGTGAGGTCAGGGTCAGGGTCAGAGATCAAGCAGATTTGTGTGAGTGTATTTTCTCTACCTGAACACCTCCACCCCCCAACCTGCCACCGCGGTAAAGAGGCGGGGTCCCAGGTCTCGGGCAGGGTTAATAGGATAGCCGCAGTTGAATCCCATTGCCACTGCGATGCCAAGGACGGTGAATCCGATGAGCAGGGGCTCCATTCCTTTAGGGGCTCCTATGTTTTTCTTGTCCACGATGGCCAGGATACACAGCACCAGAGTGGCAGTGGCGATCACCTGCATCAGAATCAGTAACCGTTAAACTGTGTGTGTGTGTGTGTGTGTGTGTGTGTGTGTGTGTGTGTGTGTGTGTGTGAGAGATAAACTATATAACTATATAACTATATAACTATGTTCCACTTGATTTTGGGCTGTTCTTGTGGAGATTTGTGCTCGTTCAGCCACAAGGCTGGTGATAAAACATATGGAGAATATTTTGTGGACACCTGACCATAAGATTGGTATGTAAATCTTTTTGAACATCCCATTTCACATTTGCTGGGAAGATGTTCCACTAGATTTTGTAGAGGTGATGAGGCCTGGGAATGTGTGCCCACATTCATTCCAAAAGTTGTTCAATATGGTTTAGGTTTGAGGTCAAAGATCTATAGCAGGCCAATCAAGATCTTTTACTCTAACCCATGTAAACCGTATACATCTTGATGGACCTGGCTTTATGCACAGGAGCGTCGTCATGCTGGAACAGGTTTCTGACATTCAGGTTTGAGCTTCTTTCACAAAAACATTCGACTGTGTGCCTACAACAGTCAGGGGGAAGAACCAGAACCACGTAGTTGGAAATGTCGGGTGTCCCAATACTTTGGTCCATATAGTGTGACATTTTTCTAGATTGGAATATTTGGAAGGCTTCGAGTTTATTGTGTATTACTACAGAATATACTTCAGAAATGTTGAATTCTCAAGCCAGATCCATAATAAAGATTTTTCCAATTAGATCTAATAAAATCAATTCATTTCTACATTCACTAGACTTCCATCCTGATTCACAGACACTATATTAGATACCATTTCTCTAATCTGACATGTCCATTGATTGAAACCTGATAAATAATGACCTGTGCCAAAGTATGAATCACTCTTTGAATTATGAAGCTGAGAGATTTCGATGTAGGAACTCCTAACATGCATACTTAGCAATGATGAATGTCTTGTCTAGCTTTAACAAAGGTTAAACCCGGAAAGTTAACTTTAACCTGGACCCCATGGGACTGGTGGGAAGAGGAGGATTGATGCCCAACTTGAATGTTAATGGTCTCCTATTGCATATGGGTCAGTTTAAGGTGAAGCTTCAGTAATAGTGATGAAGTTGTGATGTAGCACAGACACTAATTAGCTATCAATCCTACACTGTGAGCAATATTAAACAGAGGAAATGGTAAAAACCAAAAAAACTCCCACCTCTCCTCAAAAGTAAGCGCTCATACAGCTTTTATAATAAGCTCCACTCTTCTGGGGAGATGTTCCACTAGATTTTGTAGAGATTTGTTGTCCAATTCATCCCAGAGGTGATTAGTAGTTTTGAGGTCAGAGATCTTTAGCAGGCTGCACAAGATCTTCCACTCCAACCAATTGAAAACATATACAGCCTCATGGAGCTGGCTTTGTGCACAGAGCTTTGTACATTGTCATGCTGGAACAGGTTTGGGTCTGAAATCCAGGTTTGGGTTTCTTTCCCTTCACTCAGTACTGCATCCAAAGCCATCGTATACAATTGTGTGCCTGGAAAATTTAGGTAACAGTTTGGGGAAGAACCACAAGCCAGGTGTTCCAATACTTTTGCCTGTATTCTAGTTTTGTAGAATCTAGCTTGAAATAACCTCACCTTTAGTATCAGGGTCAGTCCGAAAGGTTTCCTCTTTTAGTCAATTGGCAGACCGATAAGTCTCTTTTAGTAATTCTTACCACTAAAATGATCTTAAACAAGGATCTTGCTCCTCTTCTACACCCTAAAACTATCTACATCTTTTTTCGAATTTATCCTTATACCCACAGGTTTGCACAGAAAATATCTGGCAACTCATCAGGTACTACTGAGACCACACTCAGTCTCTGGTTTCTTGTCCTGAAACCAATATAAAAGAATGAAATTCATCCAAACAGCACAGATTCCTGTCTCATACGTGTGTATGGTATACAGTATTGAAGAGTCCAAAGCACATCTTCAGAGCAGACCCATAATTCTTTATAGTAGTGTGACTCAAACCATGTGTTTCATCACCTGATCAAAAAACCCGTTGAAGCCAGAGAGATGCTTTCCCGGGTAGCTGGCGAAGATGTTCGCGGTGGCATTTTCACCCTTGACCAGCAGCTCGCCATTGGAGTAGTCCATGAAAGCATCTGTAGAGGTAAAGTGTTTGCTATTAGCTTTAAATAAAGGGTTTCTGGAGACACTGGAG
This sequence comes from Silurus meridionalis, assembly GCF_014805685.1. Lineage (NCBI taxonomy): Eukaryota > Metazoa > Chordata > Actinopteri > Siluriformes > Siluridae > Silurus > Silurus meridionalis. The sequence goes on from NC_060909.1 coordinate 2,241,624, forward strand.
AAGGTCTCATGGACAGTCTCATGGACCCTTAGCCAGAAATGTTTTTTTTCCAGGATTTTCTACCTGGATTTGAGGATTAACTCTGACCAAGTCACCAATCTGGAGACCCTACATTGCAATGCTAACCTGATCTACAATATATGAACAAAATTATTGGAACACCTGACTTTTTCAGCCATACAGTATGTGTTCAGTATCATTTCCCCAGACTGCTAGCAGTAGGATGTCAGCTCCATGAAGGTGAACACCTCTCCTCACCTACATCAGTACCCTACTTTACTAACACCCTTACAGCTGAATGAGCAGAAATCTCCACAAGCACACTCCAAAATCTAGTGGAACATCTTCCCAGAAGACTGGAAGTTATTATAACAGCAAACGGGAACTAAATGTGGAATGGAATATTTTGGTCAGGTGTCCACAAACTTTCTATAAAGTGTATTTACATTAACGTCATTTGGAGACGGCATTATTCAAAGCGACTTATGATTGAGCAGTTGACGGTTAACGGCCTTGTTCAAGGACCCAGCAGTGGCAGCTTGGTGTTGCTGGGTTTTCAACTCATAACCTTCCATAACCTAAAGTCCAATGCCTTAACCACCTTTATTCCTACACTAATAATGATTCTGATATGATCTACAGCTAAATGTGATTGGAAACATATTTAAAACATTCTAGGGACCAGATCATTCCTGTTATTAAATATTTACTCACCATAGTACAGTCCAAACACAGCACAAGAGCCTGCAAAAGCACCAATGAATTGGGCAGCCACATAGACTGGCAACTTTAAAATAGGAAGCCTGCCTAAGACAGCCATGGCTAGAGATACCGCTGGGTTTACATGTCCTCCTGGAAAAAAACATTACAAGTATAAGTCAATATACACTTAAATACCTTTGAATACTTAACATTTTATATTTATTAACTGCATGTTAATTTAAGTATGATGACAGTTTGTGTGCAGTAATAATGGCTGATATATTACTTTATTTACTTTTCGGTCCAATACCATGTTTTTTCAATACTACTATTGTTTATATCAATACAGATATCCATACCAGTATAATGTTTTTGAATCCATCATTGTTAGTAAATTGTGTAGAATGGATGGACTTCACTTTTACATTATAATGCAAACCTTTTAACGAAATAAATATCTAACTGCAACATGTACAGCTTCTACACTCAAGTCAAGTCAAGTCAAGTCAAGTCAAGACTTGATGAGTCTCCACTAGAGGGCGACCAAATGTTCGGCCGGCCGATAAGTTGTGCCAATTTTTTGGCATTTGTTAAAATTAATCGACATCGGCTGATCGTTCTGCAAATTAGGCTGATTAATAGACAGGCGCTTCTGCGATTAGCTATGCATTGTTGTGGAACATATAACGCTGCCTCTTGTGGCAAGTAGTAGCCATTTCACCGGGTAACTTCTCATGCACGCGATTCTTAATCTAGCCTTATATATCTCACTGGTTTAATATGATGCTACTTTTGGAGAGAGAATAAGAACAACTTTTTGGAAATGTATTGTTAGTCTTGACTTGACTTGACTTGAGTGTAGAAGTCAATTCAAGAAGCTTTTATTGTCATTTCAACCATATATATAGCTGACGCATTACACAGTGAAATGAAACAACGTTCCTTCTGAACCCTTGTGCAACATACAACAACAATCACAGAAAACAGAAAACACAGGGCGAAGGACTAAGCACTCCTTTCCCTTTATAGGTTTTGAGAATAAGGAATGAAAAATGTTTTTTTCTCCTTGAACTCCTTGAACTATTTCCGCTTCTTTGACTGATCAACTCTCCTGCTTTTGAAAAAAATCTTTCAGAAGGTTACAGAAGGTCCTGGTTATAAAAGAATAATCCAATCGATATTTTTTCTCAGACTCAATCTTCTCAATACAAAACCTTAGGAAATGTGTCCTCGTTATAAATTCGTATTGTACACATGGCATCCTGGGAATTGGCTCTGACATAATCTTCCTAAGTCTTCTTAACCTCTGTATGGAGTAGGAGTGACCCCATTAAACTCCAACGTACTATGAGGAGAGCCAACTCTCGCTCTTCTCATCTACTGCTCAGATTAATTGAACCAAGGTCAGATAGACAGGCTTTGGTTTCATATTTATTTTTTTTTTATTAATAAGTAATTCACTAGTAGTCATTGTTTTCTCTTTTTTCCCTCCAAATAAAAAGGCACAATTATGAGTCTCCACTAGAGGGCGACCAAATGATCAGCTGGCCAATTAATTGTGCCAATTTTTTGTCTTTTATTTGATGTCACAAAATGTTGTTGAAAGTACCTCAGAAAAATGTATCTTCTTAAGTTTTGGTGACTCTATTAATGAAATATGCTCAGAAATCCTACATTAAGTCATTTTTATGTCAGCACTTCTATTCTGAGGGCATCAGTAAAACTTCTAGAAGGAACTAACATTTAAACTAAATATTCCCACAAGTGTTGTACTCTTTGTACTCAACTTTGTAAGTTGAAGATCATGACAAAGCAAAACCATTACCAGACCGAGCGTTAAATATGATTTCTCATGGTGTTTTGGAAGCTGTGATGTATGAGTTTGTGCACGGTCATGCTGACTAAACCGAACTGGGTTTCACAGGGTGGATAAATTGGGATTTAGGATGTGTGGGAGCTTCGTTTCTCTTTTTGTGTGGCAAAAACATATGAAAGCTATAACGAAGATTTATATAACAAAACCTCATCTAGCAATACAAGCAGTTTTGAATTCAGGGTAATTTAGGGTAAAAATCGTTGTTTTTTAAAAGATGAGTAATATAGCACACCATGTTTCCATCTTTATTTGTAAAAATTTTTTATTTTAAATAAATTATAATCAAGATTATTTTCTGATTAATGATAATTGAATAGTGCCTTGAAAATCAATGATTTGCTACTAAATTTAGCAAATAATCTATCTATCTATCTATCTATCTATCTATCTATCTATCTATCTATCTATCTATCTATCTATCTGTCTGTCTGTCTGTCTGTCTGTCTGTCTGTCTGTCTGTCTGTCCGTCCGTCCGTCTGTCCATTCTTCTATCTATCTATCTATCTATCTATCTATCTATCTATCTATCTATCTATCTATCTATCTATCTATCTATCTATCTATCTATCTATCTATTGTCTGTCTGTCTGTCTGTCTGTCTGTCTGTCCGTCCCATCCATCCATTTATCAATCCATCCATCCATCTCTCTCTCTCTCTCTCTCTCTCTCTCTCTCTCTCTCTCTCTCTCTCTCAGTGAAGGCTATACAGGTACAGCCTGTTACCTGATACACCTCCTGACACATAGACAGCCAGCATTACTCCTGTGGTGAAGCCGATGTGGATGGTAAGAGGTTCCCCCACGGTTCCTCTACTCAGCACAGCCTGTGCCACCGAGCCACAGCCAAAAAGCTGAGAAAGAACATATAAAATGGTCATGGATTAAAGAATCCAGCTTGTCTGGACTCACAAGAACAAAGTAGCAACAAAAGACGTTCACTTCTATAATGTTCTTATTGGAAAATGATAAGACACTAACAGGACACTCAGGATCTTAATAGTGGACATGGGCAATGTCATTGAACAGGTTTTCGGCCTCCAAGTTTAAAAGTCCATAGACATTCTGTTAAATTGTGTGCCTCCAACTTTGTGTTCACAGTTTGGAGAAGAATCAGATACGGCAGGAAAAGTCAGGGGTCCCAATACTTATAAATAAATAAACAACAAATTAAAAATAAATCAGATATTCAAGAAAGTGTGTGGACAGTAAGGTGATATGAATATTTAATAATGATCAATCATAGTCCTCGCTTGATCATATCTTAACACTGATTGATCAGAACATCACAGTTCTGTTGCTTAATTTTGGTTCATTAACCAGCATCCTGGCATCCTGACCAACGATTAACAATTCCCTCTTAATAAACAGCGTGAAGTGAAATATTCAGTGACACATTTAGTTAATGGGTTAGTAATTCCAGACCAGACACTTTCCAGGGTCAAGCCATGAACATCTCAGGAATAGAGGTTAATTTTTACAACCTTATTAATGGGCTGTAAATAGAGATTATAATAGTAATGTAGTACGATACGATACGATACGATACGATACGATACGATACGATACGATACGATACGATACGATAAAATATAATATAATATAATATAATATAATATAATATAATATAATATAATATAATATAATTAATATTAATAGGATAAAGCCATGTTTCTGATTCTCTGTGAATTACTTTGCTAAATAAAATAAATCATTTATAACAAACCAATTAATTTCAAAATCATCAAAATTACTGCTGAAATCGTTTGATTTCTATGACGTTTTATATAACGCTGTAAAAGGCACAAGGAGCAACAATTATGCCCAAATATGTAAATTATTGCAGATTATTACTTTATATAGTTATAATTAAAAGACTTGTACATATTTTCATATTCATATACATAGTTTTACAGTTATATTGCTGTTACTGAAAAAATGACCACATGAATCCTTCTTCACAGATTTGAATCAGATTTCTACTCACTATAAGCACGAATGTCCCGAGGAATTCTGCAAGAAACTCCCTGATGATGGCATGTCGAAGTGTGAGTTTCTCTCGCAGACTCCTCAGGCTGTCCAGCTCCATGTTCACTGTTCACTCCTAGATGATCAAGTGTGTGTGTGTGTGTGTGTGTGTGTGTGTGTGTGTGTGTGTGTGTGTGTGCTGTCAGTGAGTTAAAACCTTAATGAGATGCGGATCAGGAGAGTAACACACACACACACACACACACACACACACACACACACACACACACACACACACACACACACAGTTAACATAACTTGGCCCAGTTAACCAATTAAAGTGATGATTCATCATATTAACATCTTTTGTCTTTTACTAATTATTAGAAAATAAACAGCAAAATAAACATAATTAAAACTACATAATAAAGCCAAAGATTTGTTTGTGGTAATATTATATATATATATATATATATATATATATATATATATATATATATATATATATATATATATATATATATATTATATAACAAAAAATGATATTTATACAACTTGTTTTCTAAAATATTAGTCATAATTATATATCAAAATAACTTAATTTGTATTTGACTTTTTTAAACATTAAAAAACTATAATATGAAAACTACATTATCACACACACACTATATATATAAAACTATATAACATATATTGTGTTCACTTTTTTTTTAAATATTAGTATTTTTACAGTTTTACAGGGTACAGTATTCATTCCAGAATCAAATCTCTCAGTGTTTATTTAATATTTTTATACTGATATTTTTTAGAAGAATGAAGAAATGAATCCTCAATTTCATAGATTTGTTATAAAAAAAAAACGTTCTCATTCCACCACCACGTCTCTTTGTCTTTCTTTCTATTTCCAGATGTTACACCAAGTACCTTTCTATCTGTCTTACTTATCACTTCTGCAGTAGTTTCCCAATCATCCAGCACCTTCACCACCACCGAGCCCCTGTCTGACCTCTTCCCTGAATCTCACACTACAATCTTCCTCCTTCAGTTTCCACCACTCTCCTCCTCACTCTCCTCCTCTTCTTCTTCACCTTCAAAACCATCCTACAGACCACTATCCAATGTCATCTAGCTACACTGTCCCCTGCCAACACCTTACACTCTCCACTCTCCTCCAGGTTGCATCTTCTACATAGAACATAGTCCACCTGTGTGCACCTTCCTCCACTCTTATACGTCACCCTATGAGCCTCCTTCTTCTCAAAATACATGTTCACCACTGCCATTTCCATCCTTTTAGCAAAATCTACCACCATCTGCCCTTCCACATTCCTCTCCTTAAAACCATACCTACCATCATCTCCTCATCACCTCTGTTCCCTTCACCTACATGCCCATTAAAGTCTGCCCCAATCATCAATCTTTCATTCCTAGGTACACCTTCTACCACTTCATCTAACTCACTCCAGAATTTGTCCTTCTCCTCCATCTCACAACCCACTTGTGGAGCATAACCACTAATGACATTTATCATCACGCCTTTCAACTTCCAGCTTCATGATCATCAGACACTCTCTTCACCTCCACTACACTCTCACTCTTCCTTCAGAATCTTTTCTTGACTTCAATTCGTATAATTAGCACAATTCCTTACGATACTGATTGCGCAAGCGCAGTAGGACGAAGCAACCAAAATTCATTTGCACCTTCGTCTTTTGCCAACAGAGGGCGCTCTTTGAACATGAAATACAAACACAAATGGCAATGCAGTTTTTAATTCTTGGACAAACAAAATATTATACTGTTAGAACTTTCTGGTAGACGTGGTAGAGATTCAGATTCATTACGGTAGTGTTTTAATTACACTTTATTTGGTGTTGGTCAGTTTGATGAATTGGTGAAGCTGCTGGAGATGAAGCTCTTGAGTCTGTCCAGCTTTGAGGAGCAAAGGGTCGATCCAGTGAGCACATGAAGAGATGAGTGAGACTCAGATCATTAATCACTTCTCACTGTCACTTATTCTCCCTGAGGTGTTGTCTTTGATGTGAAGCAGATACACACAGTGTCGACGCGGTGTGTGTGTGTGTGTGTGTGTGTGTGTGTGTGTGTGTGCGCACTGATGGAGAAAAAGCACCCAGTGGGCTGGATACAAATGAAGACATGGTATTTAATCCTGTAATGATTTTAAATTAGTGTTATCCACTCTAAAACCAGATATGACAAGCATGATCAAGTAGCCTGTCGCGTGTGTGTGTGTGTGTGTGTGTGTGTGTGTTTATTTAGTGATTCCTATCCAATTTTGTAGCCTTTACTTATGACTTTCCAAATATTTTTTATATTGATTACATTCAGGAGTAGTATTTTTTTTTTTATATATTTTTTATATTTTTTATATTATTTTTTTTATTAAGTATCTGATTCATTTCGGATTAATGTTGTAGCATTTGCACAAATTCATTCGCGATTAAATTCAATAAAATAAATAAAAAATAAACATTTATTGGCTTACATTAGACTCAAGGTGATGAAATCAAAGAAAAGAAATGACTGATATTCTTTTTATTTTCCAGTTTTACTGGTGAAAGCAAATTGAAATTATTCTATTTTGTCATAATATTGAAATCATTTACTATAATCATTTTTTTTGCTGTATGAACAGAGAGAAATGTAAAACCGAATTCTAAAATCCGAATCACGATCTGTTTTTATTGCCAATTAACAGAAGTATGAACGCGCTATAAATATATTAGAGGAAATAAAACAGTTTATTGCTCAGATTATTATTTTTTTTTTACTGCTTTCTTAATTGTTTAACTTTGGAGAGAAAGTGTGAAGTCGATGATTTGTTTTTTTTATTTATTCACGGCATGTAGGACGTCTTCCTGGCTGATGTTTGAGCTTTAGATGATGGAGATGCTGTTGCTGTTGGAGGTGTAAATGTGTTTGTGGATTAATCCCTGAGACCTGAATGTTGAGGGTGTTAAAGGCAGATTTGTGTGTGTGTGTGTGTGTGTGTGTGTGTGTGTGTGTGTGTGTGTGTGTATTGGGTGAAGGAAGCATTGGCGCGGCGGGTGGCGACCATCAGCTCAGGACGGAGAAACAGGAGGAAGGTGTGATCGCTTGATGTGGAGAGATGAACAACATCCTGATGGCTTATCTTTCTTTCTTTCTTTCTTTTTCTCCTTTTCTTTCTATCCCCCCCTCTGTATGATGTGTTTTGGAGTTGTGAGGCAAACGGATTTTTTTTTTCACGTTCACGTGTGATAGAGGCTTAAAGACAACAGATATGGCAACCAGGATTTTAGGTTCTACAGAACTCCCACTGGTTAATACGCACACACACACACACACACACACGGACGCAAATGAGCAGTGTACCAGTTAATTAGGCAAAACACTAATAATCAGCCTACAAGAGATTACAGATGTAGTAGATAAGATCAGTGTTTGTTATGAAATATTATTTGTGTTTATTTTATTTTACTGTATATGTGTGTGTGTGTGTGTGTGTGTGTGTGTGTGTGTGTGTGTGTGTGTTTTAATCCTGCTTCTTAAAATTCGATTATAAGCAACGCAAATTCAACACACACTCAATCTATTATTGAATATTTCCAGGTTTTAGTCTTAAAAATAAAGCAATTTGATGAAAGATATGTTTATAAAAATGTGCGTAAATTGGAATTGGATAGTTTTTTATTCTTTATAACAAAACATAGATTTAGATCCTATTCCATAGATATTTAAGCATAATAAAATATTTATCAACTTGAGACCCAAAAACTTGTCCTGGCTCACTGAAGTTGTGTATGTGCCCATTTCAGATAAATAAAATAATTTTTTTTTTCTTGTTTTTCTGCACACACACACACACACACACACACACACACACACACACACACACACACACACACAAACACACACAAACACACACACAGCCGGCTTGCAATCTTTATTAATAATTCATGTAGAAATATTGATATATTTTTTATCTGAGTTAGTTTGCAATCCAATGCAAACTAACCGAAGAGTCCTGGAGAAACATCTGACTCGCCCATCACTGGAAGTGGGTGGGTATCTGCAGGACAGAAGAAGACTGGCTTTATGTAAATGATGGATTTTAATGATATTGGAAGGACGGCCCCTGTATTGTCGGCTCCATATAAAATGGAGCCAGTGCCGACACCTGCTTATAAACACGTGAAGGAGTCCAAAGTCCTGAATTCTGCGTGAAGTCGGTGAATCGGAATTGAGCGCGCGGGCCACAGCATGACCTCCAGCGCAGTGCAGCTCCCCGGCGGGCTGAAAGCGGATCCCGCGGCGCTTATGGCATCCCTGCAGCTGATGCCCTCACCCGTGCCCAACCCGGAGATCAAGTACACCAAGGTGGGTAAGAGCGCTCCAAACACAAGAGGTTTGAGAGCAGCGCGGTTTCTTCTCTTCTCTTCTTTGGGTTGGTTTGTGTTTCATGCGCAGTTTACGCACCGGACCATTTTTGGAGAAATCTTTGGGAACGATTCGCTCTTTTTTCTATCTTTTCTAGTGATTTCATTTCGATCTGATTTTATTGCTTGTCAATAGTAAATGCATTATTTTACATGTTTGCACTTTTTCTTTACGTTTTTACTTCTTTTCTTGGTTATTTCTCATATTAAGAATACGTGCGCCGGTGCGCGGGCGCGCGCGCGTGCACGCACGTACAAGGACTTTGCACTGCCACTTTTTCACTTTATTTCCCATCGAATCATTAAAACAAAAAAATTGTTTTTAACAAAAATTGTTACAGCCATTAAATAGGTCATAAAATCCTCCTAATTATCCCTAATGAGCAAGCCAGTGGCAGGAGACACCCCCCTCGAGATGATTTGAACAAGAAACCTAGAGAGGAACCAGACTCAGCCTGGATCTTTAACAACAACAAAAAAAAATGCTGTCATTTCTTCTACCGCTTGGTGCATGATGACTTGTGTTATGTTCACTAATGTTTCTTGTTGGTCCACTTTTTTTCATATATTCATTTCTTTATAAAGTGCCCCTGAGTGTGTGGTTCTCCTCCACCTTTGTTGGAATCTAAAAGAAATCTGCTCTTATCTGCTTTCTTCAAGCTCCCAACTGTACGAGTAGATTGAGGAGGGGTAATGCACCTATTCTGTGCATCCTGTATATATAGGAAGCTGAAAGTGAGTGTGTGGAAAGAGTGTTGCGTTATGAGAGAGCTTGCAGGCCTTCGTGCAGATCTTATAAAGCACTGGATGTGCAACCTGCAGTTTCAACCACACACAATCAAAAAATAAATAAATGAGGCAACTCTTATCTTTTTTTTGGTCCAGCCACATAAATCACATTTTTGCTCTGAAGTAGTAAAACATTCAAATTTATACAACAAGCTCAGGAGGAACGTTGTGAAAGTAGCTGTTGATTTTTAAGGTGAAGAACTTTACTCGCTGTACTCTTGAGTAAGTAATGAAACACAGTAAAGCAGGACCAAAGTCCACTCTTTGTGATTGATAGATAAATAGATAACCAGAGCTTTACAGGATCTCGGCTAACGTCTCACACATAAACTCACCCTCACACGTACACACCTTCTCACGTGGAATCTGAGTGTATTCCGAAGCAAAGGGAGTGTGAGATTGGAGTCTGAGTGGACGAACCCTTAGGAATTTGAATGATCCACCGTGTGTCGTTTGTAATGGCGAAGCTGTTCTGGTTTATAACTTCTAATTTTACTCGTGCACCTCTTAAAGCCTGTTACTGCTTCTTTTCATAGAGTTGCATAGTCTGGGTATTTGCTGGATTTCAAAAAGGATGTTAAGTCACAATTAAAGGGAACCAAACAATTCGTGGCAGAATTTAATCCAGGTTTAGGTTCAATCCATGTCTTTGCTCAGATCCTAGTGATTTATGTGATTTTTATTTATTTATTTGTTTTTTAAAGAGGCTCAAACTATCCATGATCATTCTTATTTTTCATCCAATTTTGTATTCTTTATGTATTATGGCTTTTTCTGGAGATTTCTGGTATTGATTAACATTTCAGAAATGGCATGAAAATACACCTTTAAGCAATATTTCGGTTATTAGCCTCTTTTTTACCCCTAGTATCTGATTCGTTTCTGATTTTTTTACGCCATTTCCACACACAGTTTACTGAATGTGCTCCCTAATTCATTTATATGTAGATATATCAGTCAGTTAAACTCATGCTTTACCTCTTTTTTTTCCCCTCCTTTTTATTTTTATTTTGTATTTTTTTCGATCTCACAACTGTTGAAAACCTGCAACACCCCCTGTTTTTGTTCCTGCCAGTGCGTAGATCTAACCAGCTGCATTGCTTCTGCCAGATCTACTAAATCACTCCCCTATCAGCACTACCGGTATGTGAGGCCTCCTTTGAAGCTTGTGTAGTCTTCAGAAATGTGTACACAACACATACAGCATGCTTTAGTACGGGGGGGATCAGGTGAAAGAGAAAATATTCACATTCCACAAAATAACAGGTACCAGGTACTTTTAAATGTTTTTGCTTCATTTAATAGTTTATTAACCGCCGGGGCAAAAAGGGTAAATCTTTTTCAATGTAAATGTGCCATAAAAGACACAAAAGCAATGAAAATAAATTAAGTTATATAAAGTAGATTTCATAGATCTTTTAGTCTATAATCCCAGTTCATCAGCCCCCTCCCCCCCCCCATTAATGTCATATAGGAGGTGTTTCAGCTCAATACCATGAGTAAAACAGCTCCTAACAGCCTGATCTTCTCCCATGACGCAATAATCAGGAAAAATTTCGAACAAGCTCACCTGAGCTCACCTGATGAGAACTGGGTAAGACAGCCGCTTGTGTTTGTTACCCGTCAGAGTTTCCACTCCGTGTCTGGACACCGCCCTGCGTGTGGACTGGAGATGATGAGATATAAAGTTTTGATTTATCACCTTCCTGGGATGATTGCCCGCCTAGATCAGGATTTAGGAGTCTCTGCATTTCTGTATGTATATATATATATATATATATATATATATATATATATATATATATATATATATTTATAACTCTTAGAGGTGCAGATAGAGAGAGCGATGGATGTGCAGATGGGGTGTGGGAGAACAAGGTGATCTCTGTCTATGTTCTGGCCCACTGATAGCAGCTCAGAGGAAGCCATAAATTAGACACCCCCCCCATTCTTAAAGGGGAATTATTGATGTTTTCTCTGTTTTTCTCTGTTTGCTCTCACATGGCGAGAAAGGCGGAAAAAGAGACGGAAGGGGAGGTACGTGGGGTTGCGTATTTAGCGTAATTGATTGAGGCTCTGGGACTTGTCCATGGGAGAGAGACTAGGGGGAAGCTCTGCTAATTTTACCTCCCAAGTTGATCTTGATGATGAGATGGAGATGATATATAATATATCTCAGTGGTTATTAACGTCATTAGTTCAAATCCCAGTCAAGCTGCTGCATTTGGGCCCCTGAGCAAGGCCCTGAACCTGCATTTGCCTTGTTGTATAAATGTGGTGAATTTAAATCGCTGTAAAAAGGGCGTCTCCCATAAGCCATAAATGTGAATGCATATAAATAGAATAAACAGCTGTAAGGCCTCTGACCTGTATATATATATATATATATATATATATATATATATATATATATATATATATATATATATATATATATATATATATACAATTTACCTTTGTATGAAAACACTAAACTACTTCAGCGTGTGAATATTTCACTCCGGCATGCTCAGAGTTAATAATTTACATGATGATTTCTCCATGATAAGGAGGTCTACAATGCCAAAGTGTTTGTAAAGCACTCGTGTGGACGAGCGATTCATACTGGAGGAGCGAGATGCGGGTTAAATATTAAACTGAACGTATTTGGGTTGGTTGAAGCAGGCAGTTTCTGGCTCAGTGAGCTTTCCTATATACCAGGGTTGGATGAAGAAAATGAGTCTTGTAGATGAGTAAAAGTACACCACTCTTGAAGTCATTACACATTAAATTGCTGGGAAGACCATTTTTCCAAACTGATAAACACTTGAAGGATTTGCATGAAACACCTTGTTGTTCGCCATCAAACATTTTTCCTTTTACTCAACATTAATGGCTTATAAAATGCTGCAGTTTTCCTGCATTTACGCTTCAATTTCTTGCCCTCCGTGTTGGCATTTGAGTGTTTAAGTGTCTGGCCGGAGTGAGAGCTTTTGTAAACTAATCTGGGGGACAGCTTGTGTGAATGAGGTAGGCTCCATCAATCCGTCAGTGGCTGAGCTAGAGCAGCTGGGGGTGTTTGGGGCTCCTCTACTCTGGGTGCTGTCCAGCAAGCTGTAATATATGGCTGTCTCTGCCTGGGAGGGTCAGTGGCCCTGGCTTGCGAGATCCTGCACCCCCCCACTTCTGGACTTTTTCACTTCAAAACGCACCATCTCTCCTCGAGATCCACATCAAACAAAATCCGAGGTAGAGGGTACACGCAGGGGCTGCTGATTTATTATACGCAGCTCAGTGAGGACTCTCCCTATCGGTCTCTTGGGTTCTTTCTCATCTCTCCCTTTAGCTTAATCTCTTTGGTCTTCTTCTTTTTCTTCTCCGGATTTCTCCCTTTTATTGTCTTTGGCCTTTTCTTTATTATTCACTCTCTCTGCGGGTAAACATGCCCCCAACAGATCGATTTGTCCTTGTCTCATCGTATTGTTTAAACATAACTCTTCAAACAAAATTTTTTTCTTCTTCCTCAAACTTTAAAGATCTGATCAATCCATTAAAGCAGATCATATTATTTTGCGGAATAATGCACTGAATTGTCACATTGTTTGTAATGTTTCACACTCTTAGTGTCACCCAAATGAAGATGGGTTCCTCTCTCGTTCCCCTTTTGAGTCTGGTTGTTCTCAAGGTTTCTTGCTCATACCATCTAAGGGAGATTTTTCTTGCCACACTCACACCAGGCTGTTCATCAGAGATAAATACACATAATTCACTTATAATAAACATTTTTCTATAATTCTTCTATTCTTTAAAGCCACTTTAAGACAATGTCCATTGTGAAAAGGGCTACAGAAATAAACTTGAATGGGATTGAAGAAATGTATCAGATGCAGGAGGAATTGTGACCAAAAGGTGCGTTTCCATAAACAATGAAAGTATTGCAAAAAATACTTCTTATTATATAGATGTTTTTTCCTTCTGTTCTTCATTGTTGTTCATATATGATCTTAACAAGACCTAATAGAAATTGTCCATTTTGTCACAGAAATTAAACCTAAAGAAAAAAACACTTGCAGGACGTGTGTAAATTTCCATTTAATAGTTCCTGGTTCATTCCTGGAACCAGAGCCAAGACCTGAAATCAGCCTCAGTGGAAATGCACCTAAAGCTCTAGAGTTCCTGGGTTCCTCCTTTGGTAGATTTAGCTTATGCACAGCTTTTGGGCTTTATTCCGAAATGAAGCTGCACCATGTCACACACCACTGAGTGGGGGGGATTCTTGGCGGCGGTGGCGGGGGATATGAAGTGAAAGTGAAAAGGCGAGAGAAAGTGCTGTTGTGTGAGACGGGGGAAAGAAAAATGAAGTGCAAAGTGTGCGAACACGTATGTTGGAATTCCTCATGCAGCTCCTTCGCCTGTAACGCTAACAATTATCGATGTTTTGAAAAGTGTCCAGTAAACGCAGCAGAAGGAGAAAGCTGCTTGATTGGAAAGGATATGAAACTTCCTGTGTGGACGGAGCCCACAGCTGCAGGTGCCCTGCTAGGATCCAACTGCCTGTGGAATTTTGGCCGGTTGCTCATATAAATTTCATTTTTTTACTTGTTTTAAAAAAAAAAGGCCCAGAAATAACTGCCATTAAATATTCCTCATCTGTGTGAGCAATGAGAAGGTGCTGGGGGCCAAACAGATGTTGTACTGGCCACATCGTGAGTTTTGGCATCGTCTGCCCCCGCGGTCCAGCCGAGCCTGGAGAGAAAGATAGAGAGAGAACGAGCGTATCAGCGTTGCTGCGGCTGCAAGGGTCTCGACTTTCTCCTTCCTCACTTGCCCCAGGGTCCAGAAGAACTCCCTCATCCTGTGTGAAGTAATAGGCTCGATCGGGACCTCAGCGTTAAGTAGAAGCAGAGTGTTATGCACATCGCGTGCTATAGCTCCCACTCCCAAAATCTGTTTATAATAGGTGCAGCTCATCACCATGTTAGTGCTGCAATAAAGGACTGTCAGAAGCCAGAGATTGGCAGTCTTAAGAGAGCTTTCTAAATGCTCGCAGCTGGTCTGTAACGTGCACACAGACCCAGAGTGTCCTCACTGTCCACTTTTCCCATCAGGCCCAGCTAGCTCCTTCAACCCAACATTGTCCCATTGCTTGTACATCTGGCCATGCATACTAAATGATGAGAAAACTGTCTCGCAATCAATTATTTTATCTCAACTATTTTTTCCCGTTCCATTCTCTCGTTGCTCTGCTGCCTAAACACAAAAGTTGCAGATCTTAGACTACCAATAATGTCTTCACTATTCATCCCCGAGAATGGTGTTTTGATCTCCCGTGTCGCCTCTCTGACGTCTCTGGGAGCGACTGCAAAGAAAAGTAAAGCGTTGATCGATCTGAAATTTTGCACCTTTGCACTTGCGCTCTAAGGCTTTTCTCTTTTGCCGAAGCAAAAGTGCAGTTTAGCGAAACCTCGAGTGTTGATTTACGGTGCGGCCCTGTCGCCCTTAATCAACTCGCTCAATAGGACGAGACAAAAGTGGGAGCGCCCCCTGAGCTCAGGGAAGTCTGGGCCAAATGGCCTCCGACGATTGCGCTTTTCTAGCCGTGATTTAGATGGCGGCTCGGCCCTCTGTGCTGGTCGGAGGTGCCGTTAGCGTGGGGCTACACGCCGCATTCTTCCCCCTTCTAGCCTGATTTAGGGCGTTCCAGAAGAGCGACCCCTATAAATTTAAAAACTAATTTCTGTGCTCTATAGGGTTTTTCTGCTTTTTTCTGACTCACAACCAGGCCACTGACACTTTTATGAAGTGCTCTTAATGAGCACACGATTAAAGGGGATGTGAGGCGAAAGCGAAAAAGACAGAGAGGTTGGATCTGCGTGCTGTCAAACGATCCAAAGAGGGAGTTTAATGCCGATTCATCGAAAGGGAATTGCAGAGTGGTACAGGCTGATACCGAAAACTTACAACATCTGCAAGCGAGTTCTTCATGCCCAAGGTTTCTTCCCTGAACTCAGGCCAACGTTTTTGGGGAGAAAAAAAAGGCAAAAAGGCCTCAAAAAGCCTTAAAGCTTTTACAAACGAACAAACGTTTTATACGTCCTAGAACGTAAACACTGCGTACGATTTACAACCAATTAAATTGTACTTAAGCTCGAACGTTTACGCTGGTAAACACGCCGAAGAGCTCGCAAAGCCTGAGGCAGCGGGACACTTGAACTTGGCACTGGGATTTGTTTGAACTCGAAGATCTTCCTCTGCCTGAGTGTGAGTAAATGTATATATTTGCGACTCGGAGCCAGAACGTGTTTTTACAACACCTCATCCGTCAAAGCAGCTGCCTGCAACTGAGAACAATTTCCAAGCAATCACAATTCGCACGATCGGAGCGTCCTGATTGGCTGCCGAGGCTCCGGCGTGATTCGTTTACCTGCCGTAAAATCCCCAGATCGAACGATTTGTCTCGCTATCGAATCAGATCACACCTGACACATCTGGCACTGTTTGTCGACGTTACTTTGAACACTCGGTGCTACAGAGACATATTTTGGTTTGACCTTTTATCGAGCTTGAAAAATGCGGGATCTGGTATCCGAGGCAGTTGTTTAACGGACCACTTCCTTTAACACATCACAGAGCCAGAGTGCCGCACGTGTTTTATGATCTTGTAAACGAACAGCAATGCTGTGAATTCTCTCTGTGTGTGTGTGTGTGTGTGTGTGTGTGTGTGTGTGTGGGTGCGTTTGCAGCATGTGAGGGCACTTGAGTGTCCGTGTGAATATGTTCTGTATATGTGTAAAAGTGAGTGTCTGTTTGAGAAAGTGAGGGTGTGTGTGTGTGTGTGTGTGTGTGTGTGCTCTGCGTGTAAGTATGTGGTATGTGCATAAAAGTGTGTGTGTGTGTGTGTGTAACGGGGATTTATTTCCTCCTGCTCCCCCGCTACTCTGTCCGGTGGCTGCATCACTCTCTAGAGACAAATCCTGCAAGCAGCCCTGAAAATTCCCAGAGATTCTTCCTTTACACACATTCACACATCCTACTGTCCTTATGAGGACCTTCTGTAGACGTAATCATGCATTTAACTTATTAATATCACACTAAAATCTGATCTAACACATCATTTTAACCTAAAAAGAAATCTCTTGTAGAAAATCTTAAAAAATCTTAATCTAAAAAAAAAGTACATAAATAACTTAATTATTGAACCATATAAATTACCAAATATTTATAATTGATGCTTTTAATTTTTTTATTTTTTTTTTCAATGCATAATGCACTAAATAATGTCTGTCTGCCTTATTAGATTTAAAGAAATTAGTAAAAAGAAATTTAATAAAAATTAGTAAAATATGTTTAAAAAAAAAAACCTGTATACTATATGGGCAAAAGTTTGTGGTCACATGACCATAGAATGTGGTGTGTGTTTTTTTTGAGTATCCCTATTTGCTCTTATAAAAACCTCCACTCTTCTGTGTAGATGCTCCACTAGATTCTGTGAAGATTTGTTCTCACTCAGGTTTAAGAATGTAGGTAAAGTCAGGTACTGATATAGACGAGGTGAGGAGGCCTGGGGGTCTAGCGATCCAAGCGTTCATTGTTTAATAGGGTTTATAGCTCTGCAGCAGGAGATCTTCCACTTCAACCCATTGTAAAACATATCTTCATGGAGCTGGCTTTGTGCACAGGAGCATTACCGTGCTTGTCTAGGTTTGGGTCTCCTAGTGAGGATTCTTCAAGTAAAGGATTGTCCTATTCTCACTTTCTCTCTCTTTCTCTCCATGTTTTTGTTCCCCTGCAGATTTTTATCAATAACGAATGGCACGATTCGGTGAGCGGGAAAACCTTCTCCACGTACAACCCTTCCACCGGCGAGAAGATCTGCGACATACAAGAAGCTGACAAGGTAACAGTTAAGCACAAGAAAAAAGTATGGAAAGAAACTTATAACAGGTTTTCCTCAATTAATACACCTTTTATACAAAGGAACATTTAAGGCAGATGTACAGTGGAGCTGAGGGGGTTGGAGAGGTTGAACTATGTTCTCAGGCATTATGAGTGTATTAGTCCCCACTTGCTCTTATAATAACCTTCCTCTCTTTAGGGAAGATGTTCCATAAGATTTTCTTGAGATTTCGCTCAGCTGTTAGTAAAGTCAGGGAGTGATGCATGTGAGATGAGGAGGCCATTGTTCATTTATTGTTCAGTATAGCAGGAGATCTTCCACTCCAAGCCATGTAAAGCATATCATCATTGTCATGCTGGACCAGGTTTGGGTCTCATAGTTTAGGTGAATGGAAGATTTACTGATACTGCATCTAAAGACATCCATGGAGGAACTAGATATGCCTGGGAAAAGTCAGGTCTCCATATTTTTGTCTATATATAGATAGATATATATGGAGGGTTTGATTGATAAATTTTCTGCGGTTTCTTCAACAAAACAAAATATGAAGGTTTTTTAAGCTGAATGTTTGCAAAGGTTGGGAACTTTAGGTCTAATCAAAGAATTTGGACAGTCCTCAGCAATCCTGCATGTTTTATCCACCATCCAAAAATCTCCCAAGTGAACCATGTGATCAGGCACAAGTTCTTACCAGGGTTCCTCTTTAACAGCTACTGCTTTAAATGCTTTCTTTTTAAAAATCTCCTCCAAGATCAGAAAGTACTTTTTTTTAAGGAGGCCCTAAGTGTGTGTGTGTGTGTGTGTGTGTGTGTGTGTGTGTGTGTGTGTGTGTGTGTGTGTGTGTGTGTGTGTGAATGTGTGTATGTGTGTGTGTGTGTGTGTGGGCGGGGGTTGGGGGTTGAATAAGTGCATCTCAGAGTCAGAGATAAGCAGCGATTAAGACATACCGAGCTGACAGAGTTCCTTCTGTCTGTCACCAGACACTTCAGGTCATGGTCCTGCAGAATCCTCCTGTTGTTTTGGTGGTTTTTCTAAATCATTGACCAGACCCGAAAAGTTTTCCAAAGCCACAGTGAAGTCTAGATGAAACCTGATCGAAAAACATAATGATCAAACCCATTTTGACGGAGCAGAAGGAAATGTCTGTGTGAAGCAAACCAAGTTCTTTAACCCGAACTCTCAAGTTTCACACAAAACACAAAGAATCACGAACTGGGAAGCAGTGACGATGCTTTTTTTCTCCTCTCCTGTTGGTGTAAAGGCCTGGTGGTGGGATTCAGTAATTTACTAGTAAAGTAGGAATATTAGACTGTGCATAGATGTCAGTTTTTCTCTTCTAAACTGTGCCAGATGAAGGTTTGGCTCTGCTGAGTTGTGTTGAACATGATCTCCATGTGAGGTTTTTCCTGCACATGAAAAGCCAGGTTTCACTCAGTACGTGAACAAGGGTCCAAAATAAGCTGACGTTTAGCCTGGTGCACTTGTGAGGGGAAGAAACGCACACAACACACACCGCACACACATGCTCGAGTTATTGAGGTTCACCCGGATTCATTGGATTTCATTCGTCCCAGATGTGCATATACACCTGTTTATGGGATAAAGCTATACGGCCCTGTTAAAAAGTCTCCCTGGTCCTACTTGTCCTTTCTCTCTTATGATGATTATTTTTTTCTCTCTGTTTTAGGCGGATGTGGATAAAGCGGTCCAGGCTGCTCGGTTGGCTTTCTCTCTGGGATCGGTATGGCGCAGGATGGACTCGTGCGATCGAGGGAGGCTGCTTTCGAAACTGGCGGATCTGGTGGAGCGTGACCGTGCCTACCTCGCTGTAAGTGTGCAAAGTATCTGTAGTGAACGTAAATACACACTTAGACGTTATATGGACAGAAGTTTGTGGACACCTTTTTTTGCTCTTATAATCACCTCCACTCTTCTGGGAAGATGTTCCATTAGATTTGATAGAGATTTGTGGAGATTCATCCCACCACAGGGGTGTTAGTAAAGTCAGGTACTGATGTAGGTGAGGTGAGGGGGTCTGGGGTGCAGTCAGCGTTTACATTCGTTCCATCAATTGTTTAATAGTAGCATTTAAAGTGGAACTGGGATTTGAACTCATGACCTTCCGATCAGTTGACTAACATCTTACAGAGGTAGCAGTTCGCATATTCCAGCATAGTTATAGGGGAAGTGTGGAACTTCATATGAAGAATTTTAGAAATATTCTAAGTTGGATATTTTACGAATTTACGGGAATTTATGGAAATTAATTCGATATTTGGAAGAATTTAAATAAACTGTATCATATACAAACATAAATATAAACATTTTGTTTGGTCCAAAATGCTGACATGCATGCAAACTAATACAGATTTAAAAAAATGACAACTTTTGACTTAATTGGATTCTAAGAAATTGTAATGTTATGGAGGAATGTACAGTACATGTAGGGGGCGTGGCCTCAGTGGCCCTGCAGTAAGTGTACTGTGTGCACGTGATTGATAAATGTGTAGGTAGAACAACTTCAACTGAAATTGCATTAAATCTGGTTGTTTTATGCACATTCTTTTCAACAACAAACCTGCGGTTATCTAAATTCCCAGTTTATTCCTGTTAATTCCCAGGAAAAGCAGTTTTGGAAATTTCTAAAATTTTGCAAAAACTAGTGGTTGGGATCAAGCCTTGGTATCGCCAAACTGCCACTTTTGGGGCCCTTGAGCAAGGCCCTTAATCTTAAGTGCATAAGAGGTGCTGTATCCTGGCTGACCATGTGCTTTGAGCTTTCTAACTGCTGAAATACGTGAAGAAAGAATTTCACTGTGCTGTAGAAGCACTCGTGATAAGTATAAAACACCTTCCTTTTATTATTTTTTTACCACAATATAATAATGGGATATTATGGAGGTTATGATGTAAGAGCAGTAACCGGGCTGCCTGTGCTAACTGGGCTAAAGCAGGACCCTCGATTCAGTAGACAGAGTGCAGAATTAGACAATGACCCTCACAACAATAAGCAAGTGTCTAATGAGAGCATGTCTGCCGGGCGCGCCGGGTTTGAGGCGACATGACAGGGGCTTTCGAAGCTCGTTGTTTTCGCAACAATTTCAATTTGTTCCGCGAACGTCTGAAATGCCTGGTCAGTGGCACCAGTGAGGTGGGACGCGTGACCTTTGGGTGCTAACGATCGTACCACGGCGAAGTCGGAACTTCAAAAAGCCAGAAATGGTGTCATGGCATGGCTATCACATGATGTGTTTTTTAAAGCTTGGGTGAGACGAACGTACTCTTTTCAGCCTGCGCTCCTCCAAGTCTTTGCCCTATATGGACTCGAGCAACGAGCGAGTATCCGAGGGAATTGCTGCGGAGAAGAAAATGTGACGGTCCATGTGCTCTCAATTGTGCTTTGTATCAAATTAATCCCTGCCCGATAAGAAATCACGGCTTCCTGACAGAGAGATAACAAAGCCGAGGCACAGACGCAGGCTATATAAGTATCGCGTTTCCTGCGAGGAGCAGGGATAAAGTGTGCGCTTTTGCTTGCATAAGTCTTAAGTGCAGTGTGGGGGGATTCGGTTTTAATCCCCATGTGTGATTTTTCATCATCCTCCTCCTCCCCTGTTTCCTTTCCTCATCTCTCCTTTCTTCCATCAGACCCTGGAGTCTTTGGACAGCGGCAAGCCTTTCCTCTCCTCCTTCTTTGTGGACCTTCAGGGAACAATAAAGACGCTGCGATATTTTGCTGGATGGGCCGACAAGGTCCACGGCTCCTCCATTCCAACTGGTAAGGTAACACTTGTCCTGTCCCAAGTGCCCCACTGCTGTGTAACTAACACACACACACTCACACACACACACACAGTGAGTCACTGCTTCAAGCATAAAGCAAACGTAACCTGGAGACACACAGTGGTTCAATATCACAACAAACACATGTCATGTTATAACACAGCTGAGAGGTGGACACTTAATCTGTCACTCAAAAGTTCTCCATGTATCTCAAACTGTCTCACTTTTTCATTCACATTCTCTCACTGAACCTCTCAAACTTCTCTCAAACTGTCTCACTGTTTCATTCACAGTTTCTCAAATTGTCTCATTTTCTTATTCAAATTCGCTAAAACCGTCTCACTCTCTATTTCAAATTCCCCCATTGAACGTCTCAAACCTTCCTTAAAACTATCTCACTCTCTCCTTTACATTCTCTCACTGAAGGTCTTAATTTGTTATTCCATTCGTTCACTAAACATCTCAAACTTTCTCACATTCACATTTTCTCAAATTGTCCCACATTTCCATTCCCATTCTCTCACTGAACGTCTCAAACCTTCACCCAGACTGTTTTACTCTACATTCACTCTTGCGGCTGTCTTTCTTTCTTTTCTTTCTTTTTTTTTTTTTACACATGTGAAAAATGTTACTTCAGCTCACAGCTTTGCTTAAAGATGAATCAAATTCACTCATTCTCACTATAAGTGCGTCTCTCAAACTTTTCCTATCCTCGCTTGCTAGTCAGCTAACCTTCATCCAGGAATATCGTTTTGCACTAGAGTCGTGATCCCGTGAATAGATCGAGTGTCCTGTGTTAAACTGCAAGACACAGAGGAGCGAAAAGCGGCTTATGCAGAGTGTTTTCTCTGAGGATTGTGGGGTTATGGAGGTGTTTGATGGGTAAACACACCGGCTCCCTCAGTGGTCATAAATCTGCACGCTAATGGCTGCCCTCCTACTGAGCAGTGCCACCACTGGATCACGGTGACAGCTCCAGGGCTTCGAGGGCATGTGGGGGTTATGGCGGGGCTGTTCTGGCTAATTTAGCTGTTTGAAAGAGACTCAGCAGGGAGTCTGGAGACTATTGGACAACAGTGGATTCACAAGTCTGATATCAGTGTGCAACCATTAGTGTGTGTGTGTGTTTAGCTGCCTTACAGGGGCTGTGTGTGTGTATCTGTGTGTGTGCTACACAGGTTAAAGAGTTGGTAGTTGGTTGTCTGTGTAATTGCTGTGCATTCCTACATAGCGTGTCACTATCACTCTCTGTCCAGATATGAGCCCGCTTTCATTTTTAATAATGTCTCTATTGGGAAGAATTTAGTAGACAGGAAATGTTTGAATTCCAAAGCTAAAACACAATCACTCATACTTAAAGCTTGTCAAATTAAGTTTGTGAAATTCCTGTCTGGTGTGAAGATACATCGGATGACCTCAACACACTTTTGTCCCATCATGCACTTCAGAAACGAAAGACTTTGTGAGTTTGAATTGCAATCAAAACCAAGATGCCACTCCTGGGCCCCTAAGCAAGGCCCTTAACCCTGTTGATTTTGTTGCTGTTTGGGGAGGGTGGTAGCTAAGTGGTTAAGATGTTAGACTTTGGATCCAAAGGTTGTGAGGTTGAATCCCAATCAAAACCAAGATGCCACTCCTGGGCCCCCTAAGCAAGGCCCTTAACCCTATTGCTGCACTGAATAAGGACGCCTGGCAAATGTAAATGTTGCTTAGACACAAACACACATTCTCACAATGGTTTTATTTTCTCCCATATCCTGTCTCACTTGTCACACACTAATGCTTTCTTTCACTCCCTGTCTCTATAATCATGTCTTTCTGTCTCTCACTTCGTCTCAATCTGCCACCGTCTTCCTCTCCAACTCAGGATCACTCAGTCTGTCACTGAAGCAGCCCTAATTTGTGTCACGGAGAAAAAAAAACCTTCCCACTTTTACACATCAGTCATTAAATCTCACTCTCACTCTCTTCTCAAACTTTTTGCTCGGACTCGCTTTTTTCTCAAACATGGCTCTCCTGATTCTCAAAACCTTTTCACGGCGACGGGCTCGATCACCAAGTGAGACGAGTGAAAGAAACCCATACAGCCGAGCTGTAACATCCTCCCCCCGAAAACGCTGAAGTAGCTTTCCGATCATCTCATAATCACATAATAATAACGATAATATTGATTTTATATAGTGCCTTCAAAGGTTGCATCTCAAAGCACTTTCCAAAATAGGAAATAAATCAAAGACAATAAATTAATAATAAATAATTTTACAAAAAATTATAATAAAAACACATCACACATACATTACCAAAAAAAAAAATTTTTTTTTTTAAAGCTATCCTGAAAAAGTAAGTTTTAAGTGCAGATTTGAAAAACACTAAATGTTTCAGCTCGTCTAAAATAAATAGGGAAAGAATTCCAATGTTTTGGTGCATAGAAAGAAAAAGGCAGATCCCCCTTAGAACGTAAAGGGTTCAACTGCAGTATATGAGCAAAATCAGAAGAGTGGAGATCACATCTTGGGAGTGTAGACAGTTAAAACTTGTGACAAGTAACAAGGTGCCATTCCATGTACGGTCTTATAGCTCAATTCAATTAGTTCCAGTTCATTTCGATTTGTAGACTGCTGTTACAATAGACATTGTCTCAAAGCAGCTTTAGTTTATCCTTAATGAGTGATCCAGTTGTGATTGTGGTGAAGAAACTTTGAGAAGAACCAAAAGAGAACCAATCCTCATCTTCGAATCTCCATTCATTACAATTCACCGTTGTTGAGGTATGCATAGGTGATTAAATACAACATGTGGTCCTAATCCATTGTAGTAAAAAGGTCCATCCTCAACGCTCTCATGTTGGTCCGTATTTTCATGGATCCCCAGGCCGTCGATGCGAAACATCTCCAGCTGCACAGACTGGCCTCCAAACGAAGAGAACTCCATCCAGAGGCAGCTTAAGAATTAAAAAATTAATTCGAGACCTAACAGGGAGCTAATGCAATGACTCCAAAACTGGAGAGATACTCACCAGACCTGGTCTTTGTCAGAATCCTAGCAGCTAAATTTTGAACAACGTGCTATTAGTTTAGAGGTTTAGAAAGCCCAAGATTGGATTCAGAAACCCCAACAAGCGAAGCATTACAGAAAACGATGAGTAAAAAAAAAAAAGTATTGATAGGTTTTTTTGCGCAACTAAAAAAATAACATAGGGCACGATCTTGCAATGTTTCTAAGAAAAATGTGTTTTTTTAACTGTATTCTGAACATGAGAGTCGGATGATGATGATGATGATGATGAGCCTCGGTACTGTCCGATCCTCTTCGAATTAAAGCTGGAGAGCGGAGTGGAGAAGAAGAGATAGTCCCCAGCAAGCAAGCGAGCAAGAACACCGCTGTGCCTTTGTTGTGTTGTTAAACCAAACTTGCGTAGCGGGAACCTGCCGTATTTCGCTTTATTTTATTTCCAATCTAATCTGTAATAGAATTACAGGACAAACAAACAGCATGTGTGTCTTTGGCACACTGTTATCTGGCCACCAGGGGAGATGAATCATTGGCTCGTCTCCACTCCAGATGCCTCACGCTAGCTAGATTCCTTGAGCCGGGGCTTGCCGAGCTCTCCGTGTTCACACGGCCCTCCTTACTGATCGAGCCTGGACCCTTGTATATACAGTGTCATGATTTATTCCTGTTTTCTGTAACTCATAAAAATGAGAGAAGATCCCTCCATTCCTGACCACTGTGCACATTAATCCAGAATAGTAAAGCTTTTAAAGTCTTAATATCCTTCGTTCCTCTTTATCTTTTATCTATTTGGACACGAGATTAGAAAAACATGTTGTCGTTAATGGAAGGAAAATGTCCCGGTATTAGTCTTGGTTCTATGCCCAACAAATCCCATGTTTGAGATTGTCTGTACTTTGGTCTCCTACAGATGGAGGGTATTTATCGTTCACCAGACACGAACCGGTTGGAGTGTGTGGACAAATCATCCCGGTAAGTATTGGTTTATTTTTTACAATGAAGATGAAATGCTTTACTATAATTTCGCCAATCAGAAAAAAGAGCAATGCAAGAACAGGGTAGTCCCTGACTTATGATGGAGATGTGTTCTGATGATGCCACCAGATGTAATAATAAATAATTCGAGACATGGCCAAGCAGGGTCTAATTGGGCAAAGAAAACAGTAGCAAAATTACGTACGATTTTTATTTTCATTTCGTGATGATTTTATGGAATAGACCACGCTATCAGAATGTTAAATTTTTACAAATGGAAGCCTGGTGGTAGCTTAATGGTTAAGGCGTTGGACTTTAGCTATAATTTAAATAATAATGGACTTTAGCTCTGATGGTTGTGAGTTCAAATCCTAGCCACACTAAACTGCCACTCCAGAGCCGCTGATTTTTAATAATTTAACAAATTACAGTACATAATTTAGCAAAACAGAGCAATTTGCAGTACCGTATTGTATAAACTATACGATATGTACGTATGTCGCGGCTGGTCACGCGTGGAGGGCGGAGCATTCGCCGCTATATTTGCGTAACGTGCAAAACGTATATATTTGTACAATTTTGTCATATCGCCACTGTCGTCGCAAGAACAAAAAAGTCGAACTGCCGTAACTTGGGGTTCAAACGACCAATGAAGTTCACAGTGGAATAATTATTCAACATCAACGTAGGAGCATAACTCCGACTTTGACATGTAAAAAGCACCTCTTATGACATGAAGATTACTGGCAAGGAACAAACGATGACATTTAGGGCTTTCACAAGATTTCAGGGCTCAAAAAAAGAACCAAACAAAAACACTTGACTGAGTTTCTATGCTCTCTGTTTTTGCATAGTGGAACTTTCCCTTGATGATGACGGCGTGGAAGCTGGGACCGGCCCTCTGCTGCGGGAACACCGTGGTCCTGAAGCCAGCCGAGCAGACCCCCCTCACCTGCCTCTACATGGGCGCTTTGATCAAAGAGGTACAGCGAACTGTTCTCCCACACGCTCACAATAATCCACTGATCAAAGAGTTCCATCGCTACTGACACGACACGATAACAATGTCCACAGTAACACTGCAAGGCCAAAGAACACATAGGGCTCTGATCAAAGAGGAAGAACACGGTGACGCTATGACGTACCAGCAGTGAGAGCCTGACTCACGAGGAGCATTACAGGATAATTATAGCGCAGCAGTGAAACACGCTGACTTCCCACAAACAATGCCGTCACATTAAATACAGATTTTATTTTCGGCACAGAATACAGTCCACTCCTGGGCCCCTGAGCAAGGCCCTTAAATAAGGGCATCTGCCAAATACTTTTAATGTAAGTAATAGATCATTGGTTAAGACTATGGGTCACTGATCAGAGGCTCAAACACTGGTATTGCATAGCTGCCATTGTTGGGCCCTTGAGCAAAGGCCCCTAATGCTCTGTGCTCCACGGGTGCTGGATGACTCTGGATAAATCTACAAAACAAGAATTTCACCATCCTATAGCAAATCACTTTTACCTTCTTTTACCCTTTGCAACAAAATAAACAATAGACAAACACATAAACGATTGAAAAATGCTAAATTATAATTAAAGAACGAACAATTCCACACAGTACAGAATAAATAATACAAAGGATATTTAATCAAATGCGATCAAATATACGGCCTCCAAAACCAGTTTTGTGCATATCTCCAGGTGCCATCCCATAATAATATAATCACACCTTCATCTTCCTTGACTAAACTGTTGTTGCTCATCCTCTGTCTTTCTGTGGAACTCTGAATCTCTGAGTCCTGTTTCTTTTTGTCCACACACTCCTCTTTTCCCCGAGCTGGAGTGACAGCGGGATGGGTGTGGAACCCTTCACCTCCCCGAAGGCCCTGTGGTGATCTTGGCTCATCCTGCTCTATTTCTCTTACTTTTCTCCCTCTGTCGCTCTAAAGATTGTTTCCTTACTTTTTGTTTTCACAGGCCGGTTTTCCACCAGGGGTGGTCAATATTTTGCCAGGCTTCGGGCCAACGGCAGGAGCCGTCATCGCCTCACACATGGGCATCGACAAAGTGGCTTTCACCGGGTCCACAATGGTAGGTTTTCTTTATAGTTTTGATTTGCTAGCATGCTAGTCAAAAAAAAAAACTAATCTCTCTGAGAATGATCAGTAAAAATCACTCGTTCTCTGGAACTAAAAACCGAAGCAAATTCCCCTGTCAAAGTTCATCAAAGTTTGTTTCCAATATCTACGCTAGAAACCCATGACATGCAGATAGCAGTAAATTCCATTGAAAGCCATGTTGTGGTATCACGAGGCCGGGGCGTCGGCAGCGTTGCGTACTGATGCTGCACTTTAAATAGAAACTGCCTTGGAAGTGTGTGTTTTGTCTACTGTGCGGTAGTCCGGTACAGTTTATGTATACAATACCAATGAGTCAAACAACATAAAACACAAAACCCCAGAACCAGAAAACACATTGAGCAACATACAAGTGATATGTGCAAATAAGTCCGAAGCAACAGGGCCAGCTCAGGTCACTTCAGTTCATTCATACACACATACACACGGATATATGATGAAAGGTTCACCATGTTAGGGATGGAATTCCAGACACGTTCTCCTGGATGTTTCGATCACGCATTGACATCTCACTCTAAAAGTGATAGTAGCTTAGCGTAAGGTATTGCTCTTTAGATCAGAAGGTTGCAAGGTCAAATCCCAGCCACACCAAACTGCAATCCTGGGTTCCTGAGCAAGGCCTTCAACCCCACCACTGCTCAGTTGTATGAATGAAACACAATGTAAGACGCTCTGGATGAGGGAATCTGCCAAGGGTTGTAAATGTTAATGCTCCAGTAAAAAATGCTCATCATTTCTACCTCGTTTTGCTGCTCAGTGCATTTCACATATATTAATTACTGTTCATGGCAGATTCGCTGGACCGTCAAAGTTCACATTTTTGAAAAGGCACCAGACATGGAGCGATACCAGATACTATATTTAGACGCACAATACTACATTTGCTGATAAGGATGCAAACAGAGAAACTGTAACCAAAGCAATCGTGAGAAAAAAAAATCGCAAAAATGCGTCTCGCTGTGGGCCATGTGGAGAAATTCTTTTTCTTTGTTGATTTCATCTGTGGGAAATTAGAACAGGAATATTTCCCACTTATCGACTTGTAAACTTGATGACCATATTGGTTCTCTCAAATCGAAATCCTTTCCGGCAGACGCACGGAGAGTGATGTAAGTGCGGAGAGTCCAGTAATCACTGTATAAATATTCGATAGCTGAACCGACATAACTGTAATCCACACCCTTGTTGGGGAAACTCTCAGTCCACACGAAGCCACCCACTCTGCCTTTCACCTTCCTGCTGCTGGCAAAGGCCACCCAGTTCTTTCTCTGAAGTTTCCTCCTTTTTTCCCTCTTGCCACTTTCTTTCTCTCTTTCATTCTTCCTCTCTTTTTCTCTTACCCCCTGCTCTGATGTGTCCCAAGTTTCTACTGTAGCTCATCGAACATGCACAGACTCTGACTCACCTAATCTGCGTATGACTGTACGAGTGTGTGTGTGTGTGTATACAGGCATAGTTGTAGTCCAAATGACTACTCAATAGTAGCCGGACGAATGCCTCTATACCCACGAGTACAACATTTCACACTCACACACACTTATCTACTGGTTGAAATCAGCACAAAGATCATTCACTCACACGTTCACACACTCGACATTTACAGCTCCACAGTTCAGCATGTGTATACTGGAGCAGTTCCATGTTCTTCACTGGACACACATGTAAACACATCGAACCCCCGACCAAGTCTTGCCTGATGGAAAACAGCGAGAGGGATTATTCCGACTCAGACCGAGCGTTAGATGGGCGGGTGGAAAGATTTCTGTTTGTTTACAGTTGGGTTTAGGAGCTGAGATTATGGAACAGAATGGTTCAGAGAGTAATTTCTCTTCAGAAAAGATCAATGAGGCAGACAGAAGGATGAGCTCTAACTCTGAAATCTGGGACGATTCCCAAATGTCAACATGGCCGTAATTTTATAGTAAAATTTTATTTAGACATTTAGAAACATTGTATGTGGACCAAAGGGCTGTAGAGAGCATTAAAGGAAGATAGAGACTGAATCTGAATCACTGAATCATACGCTAAAACAAACAGGTCTTAAATTCATTAAGATTCAGTGAGGACTCATTCCAGAGCCTTGGTCCAGTCACACCTTGTTTTAACTCATGCCCTGAGGACAGATAACTCTATCAGGACCTAGTACCTCCAGACAAATGTTAAATAGAGATATGATCTGGAATAATAGGCAGGTTTCCACATCATGTAGGCTTTTATACACACATAAAATAACTTTCAATTTGATGTTGCACCGCAGATTTAGAGGCCCCCAGTTAGGACACAATTTGAATTTATTAAAAGTTAGAAATGTATGTAGAAATGCAACACAACACTCCCTAGATTTGCCTTTTAAAATGTTATATAAAATAATATTGAAGGAATGATTCAAAAATCTTATTCTTATATAATTTCCCACTGCTTGTTTATCAGTTTTAGCAATCCGTTTCCATAACTTTGCTTTGACCTACTAATTATAAATATTATTACTTACACTGAAAAAAAGGTTCATGAATATAAATACAGATTCAGAACTCGTTTGCTTCATTTTTAAGAACAGCATGAGCTTTTTACTTTCATACTTTCAGTTTGAAAAGGGCTGAGTACCAAGCTTGTGTCAGGGTTGCCAGGTTTCAGCTAAATTTCCAATCCCAACTACAACTACATCCACTAACCAATTTGCACAAATGTCTTGAAGCCAGAAACTTAGACGTGGAACAAAAATAGCATATATTTGCGCCCGGTCTTCACTGGTAAAAAATTTAACACCGATTTCTGATTTATTTCTAGAGCCAGTGCTTTGTACAGCCCATACAGAATACATGCTGTACACAAAATATATATATATAGTGGTGTAATTTATCTTAAATTTAGGGAAAAAATGTAATTTTGCATATTCATTAGTAGGCTACTCAAATAACCTGCTAGATAGAACAACCTGAACCTCTCTGGAATGGGATTGTAAGCTTTCCAGAAAAAAACAAAAACTAATTGTCAATGAAAAATGACTAATTTTTACCCCAAAATACAATTTGAATGGGTCCACATAATTAAATTCTAGTCTATACCATACACACTTCTTTGATAAACCCAGCCATTAAAGCAATTTAAGATCTATCTATTGTTACTCAATTACATCGCTTGCATGATATCATTTAAAGCATCCGTATTAAAACTGGTCCTAAACAAAAAAACGTGTGTAAATTGGATTTTGTGTCGAACCTGTCCTTTAATAAAACGAACCTCCCGGAGAAAGCTAAGGCTTGTTGTATAATAATAACGTGACCACGCATGCTAAACATGCCATATGCTTCCAGTTAAAGCGTCCGCCAAGCCGAAGACCACACAGGCCTTTTTCTTTTCGCTTTATTCCACCTTTATAACACGTTTCGCAGATCGTCCTACGCAAACCTGCGGTTGGGGCTTCCTGTTCTCGATTAAACAACAGATACGGCTCTGTGTTATAAACACAGCGTTCCTTCCTCTTCTCCGCTGCCTCTAGGGCCGCTGATAGATATTTCGTCTGTAAGCTGAGGTCGCACTCCTGTTTCAGTTGGCTTGGAGGCTAGCGCAGAGGTTTGTGTGTTTGTGTGTGTGTGTGGGGAGGACTGGAAGGCTTGTTTGGGCTGCTGGATTTATTATTGACAACTTCCCACTGATGGGGAGATTTACTGAAGCTCTGCAATGGAGGTCTGAGCAAGTCAAAGATATGCGTCCTCTGCTCCCCCCCACAGGTTGGCAAGCTGATCCAAGAAGCAGCTGGAAAGAGCAATCTGAAGAGAGTCACTCTGGAGCTGGGGGGCAAGAATCCCAACATCATTTTTGCAGACGCTGATTGTAAGTATTCGGAGGCTGTTTTATGAGCGCCCTCCTGTTGTCCTGCTTGGACAGTATGTGCACAGGTGCCGCTGCTGTGGCCTTGTTTGTCACTCACATCAAAGACCAAGCTTTTCTGGGTTATTTTAAGGCAATGCATCATTAAACACACTCACATTCACTCACACACACACACACACCATACACACACCATGTCAGCTGTCTGTTTGGCAGTATATCAAAGCAAGCTGGTCATTCTAATCTGAACCTTCTTACACTCAGAATAAGACTATAAATTTTAATTTGTTTTTTTCTATAGCACTTTTCACAATGGGCATTGTCTCAAAGCAGCTTTACGTAATGTAAGAATTACAGAACACTTACATTTAATCACATTGAACTTTATGCGATGAAAACTTGGGCGACTGCAGCAAGGAAAAACTCACTTAGATGTTATGCGGAAGAAACCAGACACAAAAGGGACACTCATTCGGGTGACACCGAGAGTGTGATTATATAATCGGTAAAACGTTACAAACACTGGAAGATACGGATGAATTCTCTGAAGATATAGTAGGTTATGCTTATGATAAAGGAACACCACCAGGCTTTCTGAGATGCCCATCAGATTTCAGCCTCTAGTCCCAATATCATTTGCGAACAGTTGCTCTAAGTGGCTTTACAAGTCAAGGTGTCAGAAAGGGGCTTTTAAATGCTTCCAGCAGGC
The DNA here is from genome assembly GCF_014805685.1 of Silurus meridionalis. NCBI lineage: Eukaryota > Metazoa > Chordata > Actinopteri > Siluriformes > Siluridae > Silurus > Silurus meridionalis. The sequence goes on from NC_060909.1 coordinate 2,273,715, forward strand.
GTGAGTGGGGCCGCCTCAGTCCCGTAAATCAGGCGAATGGACTTTGCACTGGCTGGACGCGTCCCAACACGGCTATAAATCCTAATGTCCTATTAACCCTTTATATCCCAGGACTACCTCTCCTCTCACAACACACACCATTAGTAAGTGTATCCAAAAAAAAAGCTGTACTCTCTCTCTCTCTCTCTCTCTCTCTCTCTCTCTCTCTCTCTCTCTCTCTCTATCTATCTATCTATCTATCTATCTATCTATCTATCTATCTATCTATCTATCTATCTATCTATCTATCTATCTATCGGTGATATATATTTTGGACACCTGACTTTTCCAGCCAGAACTAACAAAACTAACAGGGTTTTATCAGGTTTTCATAACAAGGTAGCATCAATATTCCCTATGTTCAACTAGGAGACCCAAACCTGTTCCAGCATGACAATTCCCCTGTGTACACAGCCAGCTTCATGAAGATATGATGATATACATGGGTTGGAGTGCAAGATCATCTACTATAGAGCTATAAACCTTATAAAATACCATTGGAATGAATGTGAACGCTGACCCAACCCACAGATTCCCCCCCACACACACACACACACACTCACACACACACACACACACACACACACACACACACACACACACACACACACCCCATAGGCGACCTGACTTTACACAAATCTACACAAGCACACTCTAAAATCTAGTGGAACATCTTTTCAGTTTATAAAGATTTTATGAATGAATAAACGGCCCACGTATTTGTTCAGAGTTTTATCTGTTTTTCTTTGTCTCTCGTTCCTCAGTGGATCTAGCAGTGGAGCAGGCTCATCAGGGCGTGTTCTTTAACAGCGGTCAGTGTTGTACGGCAGGGTCACGTATCTACGTGGAAGAGCCCATCTATGATGAGTTTGTGCGCAGGAGTGTGGAAAGAGCGAAGAGGAGGATAGTGGGAAGCCCGTTTGACCCCACCACTGAACAGGGTCCCCAGGTACAGCAAACGTTTTAGACATCATTAAATCTAATCAAGCCATGAAACCCATAACGCCGGTCTGATGAAAGTTTACTCGTCTCATGGGAAAAAAGTATAAATTACATTTGTTTGTGCAAATGCTATATTTATATATCCTAACATTTATGTGTGGACAAAGCAAACAAGATTGGTTTCTCGGTCATTTTATGATGTATCTTTTATCATCTCGATCCTATATCTTCTTCTCTATGGGATAAGAACACTACATGAACCATCAGCTGCATCTTTTTTGTTTTCTCTTTTAAACCCATTTCTGCATGTTCAACAATCTTTCAGTGTCTTCTTCTTTCTTTCTCTCTCTCAGATCAGCACTGAGCAGCAAAGGCGTGTGTTGGAGTTCATTGAGAGCGGCATCAACGAGGGAGCCAAACTGGAGTGTGGAGGGAAAGCACCCTACTCCAAAGGCTACTACATTCAGCCTACTGTCTTCTCCAATGTTCAGGACCACATGCGTATTGCCAAAGAGGAGGTAAACCACCAACACCACACATAGCCCTCTTACTGGCACTTACAATATCTGGTCTGGTTTTCTGTACACAGCATCTTTTGTTAAGTCTACATCTGGAAAAGGAGCTTTTTGGTTACTTGGTTATGGAAACCTGTCACGTCATGCATTTATGAGTTGTTTCATACTAAACATGTTTTTAATCTTTGGGTCTGACTGTTCTTTATTACTGAACACACACACAAACACTCATAATCAGTCCTACCAGCTGTGTGTCAGGATTCTGTTTGCCTAATGGGACTCTCCCTGCTTTGTGGCAGATCTTTGGGCCGGTGCAGCAGATTATGAAGTTTAAGACGATTGAGGAAGTCATCGAGAGAGCCAACAACACAGAGTACGGCCTGACTGCTGCTGTCTTCACCAATGACATCAATAAAGCCATGGCCATCTCCACAGCTGTGCAGGCGGGCACTGTTTGGTATGTGTCAGGCTTATTGTTTGTTTAAATACAAATAGTGCTCTAACTGATTAGATTATTATGGCGTTTTTAATTCATTAGCACTTTTGACATAAACCGGTTCCTTATAAGGAATGAAGAGAAACGCCCACGCAAAATTATGAGCGTATTTCAATGCCAAATGACATTTTTTAAACTGTCGCTTTTGCTCTGTTTATTTTACAGGATAAACTGCTTTAATGCATTAAGCTGCCAGTGTCCTTTTGGAGGGTTTAAAATGTCCGGGAATGGACGTGAACTGTAAGATTATTATTCTTTTGTGGTATTTGTTGAATTTGTCTATCTATCTATTTATTTATTTATTTATTTATTTATCTATCTATCTATCTATCTATCTATCTATCTATCTATCTATCTATCTATCTATCTATCTATCTATCTATCTATATCTATCTATCTATCTATATCTATATATATATATATATATATATATATATATATATATATATATATACCACTTTTTATGGAGATTAATCCCCATTCAGCAACACTGATGTCAGTAAAGTCAGGCAGTGATGTAGGTGAGGTGAGGAGGCCTGGGGTGCAGTCAGAATTTCCATTCATTGTTCAGTTGGGTTTAGAGCAGGAGATCTTCCACTAGAACCCATGTAAAGCATATCTTTTCAGAGCTGGTTTTGTGAACAGGGGTAATGTAAGGTTTGGGTTTCCTAGTTCAAGTAAAGAAAGAATTTCATGCTACAACATCCCCAAAAACATTGTGTGCCTCCAATTCTGTGGTTTAGGGAGGAACTGCATATGGATGGAAAAAGGTCAGGTGTCCCAATACCTTTGTCCATATAGTTCATATAAAGAGAAGCCAGGATGCTTGATAAGCTATGAATTTATGACTAATACAATTGAAAGCTCAATTAATACACTAGACTAAAAAAGTTTAATTTGTATGTAAATGGAATCCATACAGATGTAAGTTGTTGATTCCATTATAACACAAATGAATATTTTAGTCTCAGCTCAGTTAATTAAAAAAAGTCTAGATACTTATCATGTGAAGCTTGAGGTATGTGAAGTACCTGAAAATTTTTTTCTGTGGTCAAATTAAAGACCAACGTTTTTTTTGTGTGTGTATTTCAGGGGTGAGTATGGCTTGAGGGAGTACACGGAGGTGAAGACCATCACAGTGAAGATGCCGGGGATAAAGTCGTAAGCATATACACGCGTTTCCAATGGAAGAAGGGCGTCCTCTGGGCTTATCACTGACCCCAAGCCTCTTTATTCGTTGTCCACTAACCCAAGCATCATCATCTCCATCACCATCTTCACCTCCATCTCCATCTTTATCTCCATCTGGCAGCACCTCTATAACTCCAGCATCCACTAGCTGCCTTCATGGCCACTTCAGCTCCCAGCAGTGGCCTCCCTTCGCTGGCTCCATTAACCGTACTAAAGCACTCGGAGATGGCGAGGGAGAAGGAACACGATATAAAACACTCCACCTCCTACATCCCGACACTAACAGACTGAAACCTGTGGCTATAAAGCTCCAACCTCACACATCTTCGTTTTTGATTCACTGGGTAAAATCTGCAACTGCCTTTCATTGTTTTTGTGTTTTGTTTTTTTTTTGTACTAAGACCACTGAAGCTATCTGTCTTAGCAGCTGAAAGGACAGATGTGATCTTTTTTTATTAAGTATTAATTTTAATATGTAATTGTTTAATCGCTTTTCTGTTTTTGTTATATGGCGTACGGCTGTGTATGTCAACGCGTTGACCAACGTAAACGGAAATGGTTTACCTCAGAAACGAAAAAAAAAAAGCAGCATTAATATGAGAAATGCATTTTACACAAATGATTACTCATTGGTGTCCATTTATTTTCTTTCTTAAACAATTATTTACTATGAAAATAGAAAGTAAGATATAAAAAATGACTATAGTTTTGTTTTCCATCATTAAAAAAAAAATTCATTTAAAAAAGTCTGTCAGTGTTTTTATTCTGGGGGTTTGGGGGGGATTTTGTTTGGGGGGTTTATGCGTCATTTTGACACTCTTACACTGTATACTATAACAAAACCGGTAGCATTGTTTCATGACTAACATCAACACTTTGCCTATAATTCCAAACATATTTTGTGAAAGAGTGATGGGAAATTTGTAACAATGCTTTCCGCACTTCCTGAAATATCTGCTCATGAGTGGGAGTAATGAAAAGGAGGTGAAAGTAGAAGGCAACCTAATTGGAATTATTTCAGAAATCCAAATCGTAGATGACTCTCCCTGTTATTCCACTGGTAACAGTGGAATATCTAAAGTTGGCCACCACACATTCATTTAAATTTATGGCATTTGGCTGAGCAAACTTCTATAAGCTATTTCAACTTTATTTTATGCTTTAATTTGTTCCTCCCAGTTGGATAATAAATAAAGAAACATCCTAGAGATAAGATGTCATACAGTTATTCTTTAAATGCTTAGCCTATCATAGCCTATACATCCTATAAAAGTCTTTCAGTTTGCATCACATGGCATTTAGTAGTAAAAGTACCATACACTCTGACTGTTAATCATATTGGGAGTAACAGTCAGAGTAACTATTAGTAGCAACATTACTAATATGACTTCTACTCTCACTACATTTACTACAATAAATATACCTACTGCTCTCATTACTAATACCACCACTTCTAGTACCACCTCAGTACTGCTACTACTACAACTCCAATTCCAAAAAGGATAGCACACTGTGGAAAATGTAAATAAAAAAACAAATACAATGATTTGCAAATCTCATATATCAATATATTATTCACAATAGAACATAAAAAACATACTAACACTAACATTTTATCTTAATATAGCTATAGTAGGGTTACACGGTATGCAATTTAATTTCAGTGTAAATTATTTTACTAAAACAGCTATTCTTTATTTTATATAGCAAATAAAATCTAAGCTTAATAAAGGTGGCATAGTTGGTGCTATATTTTTAGATTTGTGCAAAACCTTTGACCCGGTCAATAATTAACCTCCTTCTCTCTATCCAAGTTAAAATTTTCATTTGGGACTTTAGCATGGAGCTCATCATAGTTATCAAATAGGCAGCAATGTGTAAAAATTAAAGGTGCTCATTCTAATAACTTAAACTTTACAATGGGCATACCTCAAGAATCAATACTAGGCCCTTTATTATTATGTTTGTACATTAATTAGCTCCCACAACAGTGCGAAGGGGTACAACTGAAAATGTATGCTGACGATACTTTTCTAAAAGAAATGTGTGTTCTTCTAATTCAGATATCCTTATAAATATCATATCGAATGTTTGAGGAAATCCTAAGGAAAAAAATCATCTTAAAAACGTTGCGATGGGCCAACAAAAGTTTGGAAAAGAAAAAGTGTAAAAGTGTTATTAAAATTATACAGTCAGAGAAACATTTTGCAACTAATGAGGTTAATTGACAGCAGATTAGTAAAATGATTGGGTATAAATAGTCTATTTTAGAGAGGCAGAGGCTCTCAAAAGTAAAGATCTGGGGCAAAGCACATTTAAAATGTAAAGTGGAAAAATGTCTGTGGTCAGATGAATTGAAATTTTTATTTCTTTTTGAAAACCACGGACACCATGTACTCTGGAGTAAAAAGGAGAAGGCTCATCTGGCGTGTTATTTACTCAGTTAAAAAAGCTGCATCTCAGATGGTATGGGAGTGCATTAGTGGCTGTGGAACAGGCAGCTTTACATTTGGAAAGGCTCCGTTAATGCTGAAAGGTATATACAGGTTTTAGAGCAACAAATGCTTCCATACAGTAAACACCTATTTCGGGGAAGACCTTGGATAATTTAATTTAATTAAATTCTTAAAAGTTTTATTTGTATAGCACCTTTAACAATGAACATTGTCTCGAAGCAGCTTTACACAGATAATGTGGTGATAAAGAATGAATAAGATGTTCTATGTAAGTGTTAGTTTGTCCCTGATGAACAAGCCGGTGGCAACTGTGGTAAGGAAAAACTCCCCGAGATGACATAAGGAAGAAATCTTATCCAGATTCATGAGGGAACCTCATCCTCATCTGGGTTCCACCGAATGTCCATTTATTACAGATAAAAGATGTTGAGGTGCAGTGATGGTGATCAGATGCAAACTGTAGTCCTGAGTCAGTGTAGCAGACTGTTGATATTAACTACAGTCCAAATCCAAATCCTCAGTGTTCCTGTTCTTACTCTGTAATTTCATGGATCTCCAGGGCGTTGATGAGAAACATCCCCTGCTGCACAGAGTCGCCTCCAATAGAAGAGAACACCATCCAGAGGCAGGCCTGGATGAAGTAGGCAGATCCCAAGAAGGGAAGACAGCATTCAAATATTCCAGTTCACCAAACACTCTATAACCTTGATCCCTCCAGATCTGCTCCTTTACCTAAGAAAAATCTTGGATACATTTTCAGCCTAGACTTGATCACTGAGACTGTGTCTGAGTCTGGAACACTGATAGGAAGGTTGTTCCATAACTATGGAGTTTATAAGAGAAAGATCTGCCTCCTGCTGTTGTCTTAATTATTTGAGGTACCAACAAATAGCCTGCACCTTTTGATCTAGGTAGGCGTGGGGATCATAATGGTACAGAAGTTCACTCAGATACTGTGGTGCGAGACCGTTAAGTGCTTTACATGTCAATAGTAGTATTTTATAATCAATGCGAGATTTTATTGGGAGCAGTGTGGACTGATTAAAACAGCAGTGATGTTCTCACTCTTGCTGTTGCATTCTGAACTAACTGAAGCTTTACAATTCAAAAACATTTGGTGCATCATGAAACAAAAAATACAACAAAGGACACCCGGAACTGTTGAGCAGCTAGAATCCTGTATCAACATTCCTTTTCCAAAACTTCAGCAAATGGTCTCCTCAGTTCCCAGATGTATATGGACAGAAGATGTGATGCTACACAGTGGGAAACATGGCCCTGTCCTAACATTTTTCAGACGTGTTGCAGCCTTCGAATTCGAAATCACCTAATTTTTTCCTTACAACGGAATATATTCTCAGTTTAAACATTTGATATGCTTTTTTTGTTTTTCTTTACAATTTGCAGTGTCCCTACTTTTTTGTAATTGGGGTTGCACTACTTCTAGTAATGTTTTCAAGTATTCGTATTACTACTGCTATCACTACTTATAACACCACTACCACCACCTCTACTACTATCAGTACTAACAATATCATCCATGAAATTACTTTTAAACCATGAAGATGGATTTAATCTGTAATCAATTTAAACAGTCTGGTACAATGTTTTGGAGCTACAATTGACATCACTGAATTAACCAGATAAGTCCTTTTTGAGGACGGTTCCTCTCCACATTTCTTTGCCATACCACCTCAGGAAGTTTTTTCCCTAAGCACTATCACCTCTGGCTCGCTCATTAGGGATACATTTAGGGACAAGTGTATGATGCTAAACTTTATATTCTCAATCTATGATTAGTTGCTATACAAATATATTGATTTATTTGTAAAGAATGATGTATGAAGAACAACATTCTGAAAAAAGTCCGTTATGAACCTGGACATGTAAATAATATCACGTTATACAGTATTTGTATAGTTTTACCCCAGCATTTAACGCATTACACACCACAATAATAAACAATGAAATAAATAAATATACAACATAGATTATGATTGCATTAGCAGCTTTTTTTAGCATAGTGTTTGAAAGTGCACTAATTTCCCAGCTCTGCTCCAGTCAAGAAACTTCATGCCATTGTTTCATTACAACGTTTGGTTTTGAAATAGTGTTTCCTAAAATAGAATTTCTAAACCTCCCAAGTGCGTGTACGATACGCCACGTTCACACGGATATTTCAGAATATGGAGCGTGGTACATAAGTCTCTGCCGGACAGAAAACATGCTAAATGCAATGGTTCTTCTGGGAGATCTTTTCAACAGTCAGACTGAAGTATCACTCTGAGCGATTTATTGATATTTCAGCCAAAAGGCACATGTTTTCATTTCGCTCTTTGGCAGCCTCGTGATTTATACACAACAGTGCTGGAAAAATAAACGATTATATCCGATTGATATTGATATAGACTTGAAAGATTTTTAGAAGGACTACTAATATTATTCTGAGGCATATCTACACTTCATAACATCAAATCAGGCTAATCTACTGAGGCTGTCAAAAGTGTGGAAACTGAATTGCTTCTCGATTTTAAGACACATGCGTGTTGATTTTTGTTTCAAAGCAACAAACTCACAAGAATTGGTAAAAGAACGTTCTGTAGAGTTCAAATGGAACATTATTGCGTCTAACAGAAGAACTTCCAACAACAGGAGAGAAGATGTTAGCAGACTGTCTCAACCTCACAGTCAAACTCGGAACCGACTTCACCATACGAGACGATGAGCTAAAGCATACGTCCGAGCTCTGTAAGCGTTATTTATTGCACCTAAATCCTAATGAACTGCTCTGGGATGAACTGGATCACAAGAAAGAAATCTCCAACTACTGAAGAACATCTTTGGCAAGTTTTACAAGAGGCACAGCAAAGTATTTCAGCTGAATGTTTGTTTAAATGAACTGTCCGGATGGCGAGAGTGTGTAAAGCTGTTATTCGTGCTTTTTAATGAGAATAAAGTGGAATATTTGGACAGATCGGCTTGTTTGGTCAGATTACGTAGTTTGTTGCATAGAAACCATAGGAACATGCCCCTGTCATGCAAAAGCAATAAAAGACTGCAAAGGTAAAAAACGTAATTTCTTTATACATATTTGATTTTTGCCTTTAATAAAATACATGAATCACATGTTTGTACACAAATGAAATTAATTAGTTTTCAGTTCCTAATGCATCTCTACAATCTGTTCATTCAGTCCGGTGTAACATTATGTATTATATATAAGGTAAAAGGTATCTATGGATAAATCAGTGGATAGATAGATAGATAGATAGATAGATAGATAGATAGATAGATAGATAGATAGATAGATAGATAGATAGATAGATAGATAGATAGATAGATGACAGACAGACAGAAAGACAGACAGACAGACAGACAGACAGACAGAAAGATGATAGATAGATAGATAGATAGATAGATAGATAGATAGATAGATAGATAGATAGATAGATAGATAGATAACAGACAGACAGACAGACAGACAGACAGATAACAGACAGACAGACAGACAGACAGACAGACAGATGATAGATAGATAGATAGATAGATAGATAGATAGATAGATAGATAGATAGATAGATAGATAGATAGATAGATAGATAGATAACAGACAGACAGACAGACAGACAGATAACAGACAGACAGACAGACAGACAGACAGACAGACAGACAGACAGACAGATAGATAGATAGATAGATAGATAGATAGATAGATAGATAGATAGATAGATGACAGACAGACAGACAGACAGACAGACAGACAGACAGATAGATAACAGACAGACAGACAGACAGACAGACAGACAGACAGACAGACAGACAGATAGACAGATAGATAGATAGATAGATAGATAGATAGATAGATAGATAGATAGATAGATAACAGACAGACAGACAGACAGACAGACAGACAGACAGACAGACAGACAGACAGACAGACAGATAGATAGATAGATAGATAGATAGATAGATAGATAGATAGATAGATAGATAGATAGATAGATAGATATAGCTCTGTGATTACACTTACCATATTAAGTTTCTTTCAGAAACAAAGTCATCATTCCTCTTTCCTACAGATCCCCCGGTCCCAACCCACACGTTTCAGCCCATCTCGGCAAAGTGGTGATAAAACATCGATCGGAATTTGAGATGTCATATTTCTGCTCTGTGGAATACACTTATTGGACATAGCACTTATGGAGCCTGATGAATCTAATCCGTCGTTCGCTCGGACAGGATTTATAATAAAAACCATCTCCGTCTAATGAATTGAGGAAGATATCAGGTGAATAAATCACTTCTAATGATGTATGGATTTTCTGTTCTTGGTCAAAATAGTTGTAAAAACCAACGCAAGTTTCATTTAAATGCTGGAGGTTGTAAATGAGATGGTGACATTAGAGCCTGCGATGAGATCGTTCATCATAATCTAGAT